>NC_091221.1:13868802-14043200 GCF_040958095.1 Procambarus clarkii
TAAGCACTCACGTAAATTTATCCATTAATTGTGTGGATTATTTTCGTGTTAGGGTCAATAACATATTAATAAATACTCATCAAATACCAGAATTGAAGAGATTACCCCATACTAATTATATATACATCACTCAAAATAAGAGTCTTTTATATAAAACCAAACAAAATACATAGCACTATTCCATTACTCCTCATTATTATGGTATATAAATTTATTGCCAAACCTTAACTGTAGTTAGGCAGGAGCCCAACTAAATGTTGCTCAATCTAGCCTAATCTATTGATTTGTGCTAAGCCACTAAGGATAGGAACATAAGAACATAAGAACAAAGGCAACTGCAGAAGGCCTGTTGGCCCATACGAGGCAGCTCCTATTTATAACCACCCAATTCCACTCATATACATGTCCAACCCACGCTTGAAACAATCGAGGGACCCCACCTCCACAATGTTACGCGGCAATTGGTTTCACAAATCAACAACCCTGTTACTGAACCAGTATTTACCCAAGTCTTTCCTAAATCTAAACTTATCCAATTTATAACTATTGTTTCGTGTTCTGTCTTGTGTTGATACTTTTAATACCCTATTAATATCCCCTTTGTTTTGTCCATTCACCCACTTGTAAACCTCTATCATGTCACACCTAACTCTTCGCCTTTCCAGTGATGCAAGTTAAGCTTTGTTAATCTTTCTTCATATGAAAGATTTCTAATTTGGGGAATTAACTTAGTCATTCTATGCTGGACACGTTCAAGTGAATTTATATCCATTCTATAGTATGGCGACCAAAACTCAACTGTATAATCTAAATGGGGCCTAACCAGAGCAAGATATAGCTGAGGAACCACACCAGGTGTCTTGTTAATTACGCTTCGATTAATAAACCCTAGTGTCCTATTTGCCTTATTACGAACATTCAGGCATTGTTATAAATTCTTACTAATCATAACTCCCAGATCCCTTTCGCAATCCGACTTCGCAATCTCAACACTTACCTTTATTCTTATGTTCTTAGACATATATGAATGAGATTAGGTGGTTATAAATAGCAGCTTTCTTGTGTGGGGCCAGTAGGACATCTGCAGTTACGTTTATTCTTATTTTCCTACGTTTAGATTTAGGAAATACCTGGGAAAATAGTGGTTCGGTAACATGGTTGTTGATTTGTGGAACCAATTATCGCATATCTTGAAAGAAGTAGGATCCCTTGATTGTTTCAAGTATGCGTTGGACTTATATATTAATGGGATTGGGAAGATATAAATAGGTGCTGCCTCGTATGGGCCAATAGGCTTTCTGCAGTTACCTTCATTCTTGTTCCTAATTCCCTATTAATATCCCGTTTGATGTGTCCATCCATCCACTTGCACACCTCTACTAAGTCACTCCGAATTCTTGGCCTTTCTAGAGAATGCAAATTAGTACTACTTAGTCAATCTTTCTTCATATGACAAGTTTCTAATATGCAGGATTAACTTTGTTATTCTCGTATGGGCCAATAGGCCTTCTGCAGTTACCTTCATTCTTATGTTCCTAATACCCTATTAATATCCCGTTTGATGTGTCCATCCATCCACTTGCACACCTCTACTAAGTCACTCCGAATTCTTGGCCGTTCTAGAGAATGCAAATTTGTACTACTTAGTTAATCTTTCTTCATATGACAAGTTTCTAATTTGCAGGATTAACTTTGTTATCCTACGCTGGGCGTGTTCTAGTGAATTTATATCAGAAAACGTATATTTTAACTTGTTAAAAATATTTTGATTCATATTCATAAACAGTCTACTCATGCACATGTATAAACATACATGCCTCGTATTGACAGTTTAACTTTATTCTAATGTTCTTAGCAATTTGAATATTTATCGGCATCGAGAAATGACCAAATAAACAAGTTCCATCATCCAGCAACATCAGTCACCTGAGATAGCTGCTACATAACCCCCCGGTGGCCACAACGGGTTAGCTCATTACTCATTTAGCTCACAGACTACAAGGTTGGTCACAAGCAGTACCACCACTGCAGTCACTCTCTCCATCACCTGTGTTCCCTTACCAACACCACTCCCAACCACCAATCACCAGGTGTATTCAACAACAACCACCACATCGACAAACTTCACCAGCCCTATTAGAGATATTTTCTGAAACACTAGCACGTGTCGGAAAGACGTTTTATAAAGAGGTCAAGTAACTATATATTCTCGTGTTTTCCATCATGAGCCAACAGTCTAAGATGGACTTGGATATTACGAATTGCAGCCGTGGGCTGTGGCTGGTCAAGGTACCTAAATATTTGGGGGACAAATGGGCAGACTGTGCTGGCCATGACGTTGGAAAGCTTAAGATTACCAAGGTGCCTGGTAAACCTCCGACAATAACCTTTAAATCTAGTGAACACACCTTGAAGGACGGGAAAATTCCTCGGGAGCACAAGGTAATTTCTCATAGTTTAAAAGAAATGACACTCGGAGTTCTTTCTGAACCAGATCTCGGCAGCAGCAGCTCGGATGCTGCAGTTTCCGAGACACAGCAATTGTCCTTTGAGGGACAAGTCATCCACAAACTAGAATGTCAGCCTGTAGTGGACGACTACTATATCAATCAGAAAAGGGAAGCTGTGAAGAAAGCTGCCCAGTCTCTTCATACGGTAAAGCTTATTGACAGACCCCTCAACGGCTATAAGCCTATTTCACACCATAAACATAATGTTTATTTAGAGCAGAAGAAGAAGGCAGAAGGCAAGACGATTCGTGATGATAAAGATAAGGTCATGGAGTTGTTGTTTGCTGCATTTGAAAAGCATCAGTATTACAATATTAAGGATCTCCACAAGATTACCCGACAACCAATCACATATCTAAAGGAGATCCTGAAAGACCTATGTAACTATAATGTTAAGAATCCTCACAAGAATATGTGGGAACTCAAGCCCGAGTACCGTCATTACAAGCTTGCCGAAAAGGCTGTGGAAAATTCAATGTATGATTAGGTTCATACTAAACTTTGTTTCACAGTACAAAGGTAAAGAAAACGTGAAAGATCCAGGCTCATACTCCAAGTCTGAGGTTATGATCTACCTTGCGGTGCTTGTGCTTCTATCCGCTATCCTTTACTGCAAGCCATGGCCGCTGCTCTGTCCCGTCTTCCAGACTGTGCAGTATCAGGACGAGTGGCAGAATGTCACAGAGATCGTGGTGTTTCCCATCAACCAGATCCTCCTCAACACCGTGTTCCAAGTCAGTGATGTTCCCGTGACCTCCGTCACAGTCCAGACGGTGACGGCACCAGCCCTGCAGCTGGTAATGATTGAGGTGAAGGTGGTGGAGGTGACTAAGCCCCTGATGGTAATGAACGTCGACACTGTCACCACCATAGAAGCAGCATCGCCTTTAACTTACTTTTATCACACCTTGAATATATCACAGATTCAATGTATCAATATCACGTGTTCATTGTATAGATATCATAAAAATAAATACTTATACAGAACTTCTTCTTGCTTAACCTATTTTAGATCAATGTTTTGACTAAGAATATAAGAAAAATGGAAAATCGCTGCTTACAGTGATCTGTTGACGAAATAAGGCAAATAGGACACTGGGATTTATTTATCAAAGCATTAGTAATAAAACACCTTGTGTTATTCTTCAGTTATATCCTGCTCTGGTTAGGCCCCATTTACATCATGCAGTTTAGTTTCGATTGCCGTGTTATATGTTGGGAATCCTGACACCCAAATTATTAACCCCTGTCACCACAACATAAATTGGCTGTGACGTAAACTTATTTTACTAACCATTAATTTCAAGTAGGTGAATGTCAGAAGTTTTCTAGAAATCCATAACCGCGCAATTGCGTCAGTTACCACGTGCGATGACTGCTTTTTTTAACAAATTATTTAACAGTTGTGATTATGAGTTTCAAACGGCGAGGGAAGGGGAATAAAAAGCAAAAATGGTTTCAAACCTCAATACAGGTAAGGAAATAAATAAAAATTATCAATAAATATAATGCATAGTGTAGCTATGCACCTCTAAATTAATTAAGTGCGTCATTTTGTGTTTAAATCCATGGAAAATAGTGGTTTTAAATCCGCGGAGTTGACGCGCACATTAATATCCAACCATAAGACTAAGCACTCACGTAAATTTATCCATTAATTGTGTGGATTATTTTCGTGTTAGGGTCAATAACATATTAATAAATACTCATCAAATACCAGAATTGAAGAGATTACCCCATACTAATTATATATACATCACTCAAAATAAGAGTCTTTTATATAAAACCAAACAAAATACATAGCACTATTCCATTACTCCTCATTATTATGGTATATAAATTTATTGCCAAACCTTAACTGTAGTTAGGCAGGAGCCCAACTAAATGTTGCTCAATCTAGCCTAATCTATTGATTTGTGCTAAGCCACTAAGGATAGGAACATAAGAACATAAGAACAAAGGCAACTGCAGAAGGCCTGTTGGCCCATACGAGGCAGCTCCTATTTATAACCACCCAATTCCACTCATATACATGTCCAACCCACGCTTGAAACAATCGAGGGACCCCACCTCCACAATGTTACGCGGCAATTGGTTTCACAAATCAACAACCCTGTTACTGAACCAGTATTTACCCAAGTCTTTCCTAAATCTAAACTTATCCAATTTATAACTATTGTTTCGTGTTCTGTCTTGTGTTGATACTTTTAATACCCTATTAATATCCCCTTTGTTTTGTCCATTCACCCACTTGTAAACCTCTATCATGTCACACCTAACTCTTCGCCTTTCCAGTGATGCAAGTTAAGCTTTGTTAATCTTTCTTCATATGAAAGATTTCTAATTTGGGGAATTAACTTAGTCATTCTATGCTGGACACGTTCAAATGAATTTATATCCATTCTATAGTATGGCGACCAAAACTCAACTGTATAATCTAAATGGGGCCTAACCAGAGCAAGATATAGCTGAGGAACCACACCAGGTGTCTTGTTAATTACGCTTCGATTAATAAACCCTAGTGTCCTATTTGCCTTATTACGAACATTCAGGCATTGTTATAAATTCTTACTAATCATAACTCCCAGATCCCTTTCGCAATCCGACTTCGCAATCTCAACACTTACCTTTATTCTTATGTTCTTAGACATATATGAATGAGATTAGGTGGTTATAAATAGCAGCTTTCTTGTGTGGGGCCAGTAGGACATCTGCAGTTACGTTTATTCTTATTTTCCTACGTTTAGATTTAGGAAATACCTGGGAAAATAGTGGTTCGGTAACATGGTTGTTGATTTGTGGAACCAATTATCGCATATCTTGAAAGAAGTAGGATCCCTTGATTGTTTCAAGTATGCGTTGGACTTATATATTAATGGGATTGGGAAGATATAAATAGGTGCTGCCTCGTATGGGCCAATAGGCTTTCTGCAGTTACCTTCATTCTTGTTCCTAATTCCCTATTAATATCCCGTTTGATGTGTCCATCCATCCACTTGCACACCTCTACTAAGTCACTCCGAATTCTTGGCCGTTCTAGAGAAGGCAAATTTGTACTACTTAGTTAATCTTTCTTCATATGACAAGTTTCTAATTTGCAGGATTAACTTTGTTATCCTACGCTGGGCGTGTTCTAGTGAATTTATATCAGAAAACGTATATTTTAACTTGTTAAAAATATTTTGATTCATATTCATAAACAGTCTACTCATGCACATGTATAAACATACATACCTCGTATTGACAGTTTAACTTTATTCTAATGTTCTTAGCAATTTGAATATTTATCGGCATCGAGAAATGACCAAATAAACAAGTTCCATCATCCAGCAACATCAGTCACCTGAGATAGCTGCTACATAACCCCCCGGTGGCCACAACGGGTTAGCTCATTACTCATTTAGCTCACAGACTACAAGGTTGGTCACAAGCAGTACCACCACTGCAGTCACTCTCTCCATCACCTGTGTTCCCTTACCAACACCACTCCCAACCACCAATCACCAGGTGTATTCAACAACAACCACCACATCGACAAACTTCACCAGCCCTATTAGAGATATTTTCTGAAACACTAGCACGTGTCGGAAAGACGTTTTATAAAGAGGTCAAGTAACTATATATTCTCGTGTTTTCCATCATGAGCCAACAGTCTAAGATGGACTTGGATACTACGAATTGCAGCCGTGGGCTGTGGCTGGTCAAGGTACCTAAATATTTGGGGGACAAATGGGCAGACTGTGCTGGCCATGACGTTGGAAAGCTTAAGATTACCAAGGTGCCTGGTAAACCTCCGACAATAACCTTTAAATCTAGTGAACACACCTTGAAGGACGGGAAAATTCCTCGGGAGCACAAGGTAATTTCTCATAGTTTAAAAGAAATGACACTCGGAGTTCTTTCTGAACCAGATCTCGGCAGCAGCAGCTCGGATGCTGCAGTTTCCGAGACACAGCAATTGTCCTTTGAGGGACAATTGTCATCCACATCCACAAACATCACACATCCACAAAGTCATCCACAAACTAGAATGTCAGCCTGTAGTGGACGACTACTATATCAATCAGAAAAGGGAAGCTGTGAAGAAAGCTGCCCAGTCTCTTCATACGGTAAAGCTTATTGACAGACCCCTCAACGGCTATAAGCCTATTTCACACCATAAACATAATGTTTATTTAGAGCAGAAGAAGAAGGCAGAAGGCAAGACGATTCGTGATGATAAAGATAAGGTCATGGAGTTGTTGTTTGCTGCATTTGAAAAGCATCAGTATTACAATATTAAGGATCTCAACAAGATTACCCGACAACCAATCACATATCTAAAGGAGATCCTGAAAGACCTATGTAACTATAATGTTAAGAATCCTCACAAGAATATGTGGGAACTCAAGCCCGAGTACCGTCATTACAAGCTTGCCGAAAAGGCTGTGGGAAATTCAATGTATGATTAGGTTCATACTAAACTTTGTTTCACAGTACAAAGGTAAAGAAAACGTGAAAGATCCAGGCTCATACTCCAAGTCTGAGGTTATGATCTACCTTGCGGTGCTTGTGCCTCTATCCGCTATCCTTTACTGCAAGCCACGGCCGCTGCTCTGTCCCGTCTTCCAGACTGTGCAGTATCAGGACGAGTGGCAGAATGTCACAGAGATCGTGGTGTTTCCCATCAACCAGATCCTCCTCAACACCGTGTTCCAAGTCAGTGATGTTCCCGTGACCTCCGTCACAGTCCAGACGGTGACGGCACCAGCCCTGCAGCTGGTAATGATTGAGGTGAAGGTGGTGGAGGTGACTAAGCCCCTGATGGTAATGAACGTCGACACTGTCACCACCATAGAAGCAGCATCGCCTTTAACTTACTTTTATCACACCTTGAATATATCACAGATTCAATGTATCAATATCACGTGTTCATTGTTCATCGTGGGAGGAAATGATGTTGGTCGAGTCAGGAGTGAGGAACTGATTCAGAGGTATAAAACAGCCATAGAGTTAGTTAGGAGCAAGGGAGGAATCCCGATCATATGTGGCATTCTTCCAAGAAAGGGAGTGGGAAATGAATGGATATCGAGGGCACTTGGTGTCAATTGCCGGCTGGAAAGATATTGCAAATCAAATGCAATATCTTTCATAGACAACTGGGAACACTTCTATGGAAGAAATGAAATGTATGCTCGTGATGGGGTGCATCTATCGAGAGCTGGGGTTGTTGCTGTTGCGAACTCGCTAGAAGAAGTGGTTAGAGGTGTTTGTTTGGGTTTAAACTGTTAGTAGATAGAGGTATGGGAATTGATTTGGAGGAAGGAGGTAATAAAAGTATGTGTTTGTGGGAGAAAGGAATTGGCAAAACGATCAGGGTAAGAGAAGGTCCGCAAAATAACAATTCACTTAGGGTATATTACACTAACAGTAGAAGTCTAAGAAATAAAATTAACGAATTAAATGCTCTTGTCTGCACAGAAAAAATAGATATTATTGCACTTACCGAAACGTGGATGAATGTAGAAAATAGAGAACTATTAGCTGAATATCAAATATATGGATTTAAACTATTTCACACAGATAGATATATTAGACGAGGAGGTGGAGTAGCCATATATGTTAGGGACAATTTGAAATGTAGTCTCAAAGAGGGAATCAAAACAGAGCCACACACAGAAACTATTTGGATTGAATTAAACGAAAAAGCTAATAATATTATAATAGGAGTAATATATAGGCCACCAAATTTAGACAGAATGGAAGCAAAGCATCTATGGGATGAAATATCTAGAGCATCTAGATCTAACAGTATTTATGTCATGGGTGACTTTAATTTTAGCGGAATAAACTGGTTGAACAAAACAGGGAATAGTGAAGCAGAAGATTTTCTAGAATTAATTGACGATTGCTTTCTTACGCAACACATTAAGGAACCAACACGGGAAAATAATATTTTAGATTTAGTGTTAACTAACAGGGAAACGCAAATTAATGACATCGAAATAGGGAGTGAGCTAGGGAGCAGTGATCACAAAGAAATCAGATTTAGCATAGAATGGAATAGACCAGTAGGAGAAAATTCTGTTAAAGTGCCAGATTTTCGAAAAGCTGATTTTAATAGCCTAAGAAATTTTTTGGGTCAAATTGATTGGAAAGGCTTGGGTATGGGGTGTGGGCCGGTCTTGGAGCGAGACATGAACCCAGCGATAGGTGACTTAAATGGGGATTTCGATGTGGATTCAATATATAACTTATTTAAGAATATTCTAAACAAAGCACAGGAACGTAGTATACCATACAAATTGAATAGATCGTATACTAATGACCCAAAGTGGATAACAAAGAATTTGAAGAACCTTATAGGTAAAAAGAGAGCTTGGTACAAAAGGATTAAAAATGGGGAGGTCACTTTAGAACAGGAATTCGTACAACTGGTTAGAAATGTTAAAAAAGGAAAGCAAAAAGAAACTATGAAGTTCGCATAGCAGGGCAAGCAAAGACAAATCCTAAAGGGTTTTTTCAGTTATATCGTACTAAGACTAGGGAAAGGATAGGTCCATTAAAAACTGAGACAGGTCAAATAACAGATAGTGATGAAGAGATGAGTAGTATTTTTAATAAATATTTTGTATCTGTATTTACTAAAGAGGAACTTAACAATATGCCTTCAGCCGAACAAGTCTATGTGGGTGGGGACGAGGACAGGTTGACGAGTTTAGCAGTTACCAGGGAGGATGTTCTTAAACAAATAGTAAAACTCAAACCAAACAAATCCCCAGGGCCGGATGAAGTGTTTGCTAGGGTGCTTAAAGAATGCAAAGAGGAGCTTTGTGACCCACTGTCAACCATATTTAATAAATCAATAGAGTCAGGCAGAGTGCCAGAGTTTTGGAAAGTTGCTAATGTGATACCAGTTTTTAAGAAAGGAGATAGATCACTTGCGTCTAACTATCAACCAATTAGCCTAACGTCTATTGTGGGAAAGTTACTCGAATCTATAATAGCAAATAAAATTCGTCTTCATCTTGAAAAACATAAATTAATAATTGAGTCGCAACATGGTTTTATAAATGGCCGTTCATGTTTAACAAATTTGTTATCTTTTTATTCTAGCATTGTTGAGGCAGTTGATAGTGGTAAGGATTGCGATGTTGTATACCTTGACTTTAGCAAAGCTTTTGATACAGTGCCACATGAAAGACTGATTAAAAAAATAGAGTCTCATGGTATTGGGGGTGCTATATTAAGCTGGATTAGGGCATGGCTATACCAAAGGAAACAGAGAGTTAGTATAAATGGAATCAAGTCAGAGTGGGAAAATGTTGTAAGTGGAGTGCCTCAAGGCTCTGTCCTGGGACCTCTGTTGTTCATAATATATATAAATGATTTAGATTCAGGTTTGAGTAGCAACATTTGCAAATTTGCCGATGATACGAAAATTGGTAGGGAAATTAATTCGGAGGAGGACTCACTATCACTTCAAGTTGATCTAGATAGGGTTTTGAAATGGTCAAAGGATTGGCAGATGCAGTTTAATGCTGATAAATGTAAAGTTCTGAGGTTAGGTAATGATGATAGAGTTACAAGATACGAGCTAGATGGTGTTGTGATTGCGAAGTCGGATTGCGAAAGGGATCTGGGAGTTATGATTAGTAAGAATTTAAAACAAAAGGATCAATGCATAAATGTTCGTAATAAGGCAAATCGGACACTTGGATTTATTAATCGCAGCGTTAGTAACAAGACACCTGGTGTGGTTCTCAAGCTATATCTTGCTCTAGTTAGGCCCCATTTAGATTATGCAGTTCAGTTTTGGTCGCCATATTATAGAATGGATATAAATTCACTTGAACGTGTCCAGCGTAGGATGACTAAGTTAATTCCCCAAATTAGAAATCTTTCATATGAAGAAAGATTAACAAAGCTTAAGTTGCATTCACTGGAAAGGCGAAGAGTTAGGGGTGACATGATAGAGGTTTACAAGTGGATGAATGGACATAACCGGGGGGATATTAATAGGGGTATTAAAAGTATCAACACAGGACAGAACACGAAACAATGGATATAAATTGGATAAGTTTAGATTTAGGAAAGACTTGGGTAAATACTGGTTCAGTAACAGGGTTGTTGATTTGTGGAACCAATTGCCGCGTAACATTGTGGAGGTGGGGTCCCTCGATTGTTTCAAGCACGGGTTGGACAAGTATATGAGTGGGATTGGGTGGTTATAGAATAGGAGCTGCCTCGTATGGGCCAATAGGCCTTCTGCAGTTACCTTTGTTCTTATGTTCTTATGTTACGACCTCGCAGCGCTACGGAGCATCTACAGTAATATCTAAATGGCCAGCTGCTTTGGGCTGGACCCCTCACCCAATTTTGCAGGGTGACTGGTCTGGGGTATAGAACAGACATAGGTTCGCGGAGGGATGGGAGGTCCTACTGGGCCTATTAAGGAGGGAGGGGGGGGGGGAGGGGGTTGACGTCAATAGTGACCAATACCTACATAATCGAGGAAACTTTTAAACTTAGTATTTTGTTTAGCTATCTCGCTATATACCACCCATTTTCTCTAAGACCCATTAGGCTTATTATTTCCAACGTGATTAAATGTTAGTCTTATGAGGTTTATTGATGAAGACGGTGTATAGTGAGGAGAGTTACAGTGATGAAGAGAAAATGGTGATGAGTAGCGGCGAAAGAATGGAAAGATGGTGAAGGGTAGGGGTTAAGGGTAGGGGGTAGGGGTTAAGGGTAGGGGGTAGGGGGTAGGGGGTAGGGGTAGGAGGGTAGGGGTTAAGGGTAGGGGGGTAGGGGTTAAGGGTAGGGGGTAGGGGTTAAGGGTAGGGGGGTAGGGGTTAAGGGTAGGGGGTAGGGGTTAAGGGTAGGGGGGTAGGGGTTAAGGGTAGGGGGTAGGGGTTAAGGGTAGGAGGGTAGGGGTTAAGGGTAGGGGGTAGGGGTTAAGGGTAGGGGGTAGGGGTTAAGGGTAGGAGGGTAGGGGTTAAGGGTAGGGTTCTTATGAGGACTCACTATCACTTCAAGTTGATCTAGATAGGGTTTTGAAATGGTCAAAGGATTGGCAGATGCAGTTTAATGCTGATAAATGTAAAGTTCTGAGGTTAGGTAATGATGATAGAGTTACAAGATACGAGCTAGATGGTGTTGTGATTGCGAAGTCGGATTGCGAAAGGGATCTGGGAGTTATGATTAGTAAGAATTTAAAACAAAAGGATCAATGCATAAATGTTCGTAATAAGGCAAATCGGACACTTGGATTTATTAATCGCAGCGTTAGTAACAAGACACCTGGTGTGGTTCTCAAGCTATATCTTGCTCTAGTTAGGCCCCATTTAGATTATGCAGTTCAATTTTGGTCGCCATATTATAGAATGGATATAAATTCACTTGAACGTGTCCAGCGTAGGATGACTAAGTTAATTCCCCAAATTAGAAATCTTTCATATGAAGAAAGATTAACAAAGCTTAAGTTGCATTCACTGGACAGGCGAAGAGTTAGGGGTGACATGATAGAGGTTTACAAGTGGATGAATGGACATAACCGGGGGGATATTAATAGGGTATTAAAAGTATCAACACAGGACAGAACACGAAACAATGGATATAAATTGGATAAGTTTAGATTTAGGAAAGACTTGGGTAAATACTGGTTCAGTAACAGGGTTGTTGATTTGTGGAACCAATTGCCGCGTAACATTGTGGAGGTGGGGTCCCTCGATTGTTTCAAGCACGGGTTGGACAAGTATATGAGTGGGATTGGGTGGTTATAGAATAGGAGCTGCCTCGTATGGGCCAATAGGCCTTCTGCAGTTACCTTTGTTCTTATGTTCATAAACATAATGTTTATTTAGAGCAGAAGAAGAAGGCAGAAGGCAAGACGATTCGTGATGATAAAGATAAGGTCATGGAGTTGTTGTTTGCTGCATTTGAAAAGCATCAGTATTACAATATTAAGGATCTCCACAAGATTACCCGACAACCAATCACATATCTAAAGGAGATCCTGAAAGACCTATGTAACTATAATGTTAAGAATCCTCACAAGAATATGTGGGAACTCAAGCCCGAGTACCGTCATTACAAGCTTGCCGAAAAGGCTGTGGAAAATTCAATGTATGATTAGGTTCATACTAAACTTTGTTTCACAGTACAAAGGTAAAGAAAACGTGAAAGATCCAGGCTCATACTCCAAGTCTGAGGTTATGATCTACCTTGCGGTGCTTGTGCCTCTATCCGCTATCCTTTACTGCAAGCCACGGCCGCTGCTCTGTCCCGTCTTCCAGACTGTGCAGTATCCCGACGAGTGGCAGAATGTCACAGAGATCGTGGTGTTTCCCATCAACCAGATCCTCCTCAACACCGTGTTCCAAGTCAGTGATGTTCCCGTGACCTCCGTCACAGTCCAGACGGTGACGGCACCAGCCCTGCAGCTGGTAATGATTGAGGTGAAGGTGGTGGAGGTGACTAAGCCCCTGATGGTAATGAACGTCGACACTGTCACCACCATAGAAGCAGCATCGCCTTTAACTTACTTTTATCACAGATTCAATGTATCAATATCACGTGTTCATTGTATAGATATCATAAAAATAAATACTTATACAGAACTTCTTCTTGCTTAACCTATTTTAGATCAATGTTTTGACTAAGAATATAAGAAAAATGGAAAATCGCTGCTTACAGTGATCTGTTGACGAAATAAGGCAAATAGGACACTGGGATTTATTTATCAAAGCATTAGTAATAAAACACCTTGTGTTATTCTTCAGTTATATCCTGCTCTGGTTAGGCCCCATTTACATCATGCAGTTTAGTTTCGATTGCCGTGTTATATGTTGGGAATCCTGACACCCAAATTATTAACCCCTGTCACCACAACATAAATTGGCTGTGACCAGAAACTTATTTTACTAACCATTAATTTCAAGTAGGTGAATGTCAGAAGTTTTCTAGAAATCCATAACCGCGCAATTGCGTCAGTTACCACGTGCGATGACTGCTTTTTTTAACAAATTATTAAACAGTTGTGATTATGAGTTTCAAACAGCGAGGGAAGGGGAATAAAAAGCAAAAATGGTTTCAAACCTCAATACAGGTAAGGAAATAAATAAAAATTATCAATAAATATAATGCATAGTGTAGCTATGCACCTCTAAATTAATTAAGTGCGTCATTTTGTGTTTAAATCCATGGAAAATAGTGGTTTTAAATCCGCGGAGTTGACGCGCACATTAATATCCAACCATAAGACTAAGCACTCACGTAAATTTATCCATTAATTGTGTGGATTATTTTCGTGTTAGGGTCAATAACATATTAATAAATACTCATCAAATACCAGAGTTGAAGAGATTACCCCATACTAATTATATATACATCACTCAAAATAAGAGTCTTTTATATAAAACCAAACAAAAATACATAGCACTATTCCATTACTCCTCATTATTATGGTATATAAATTTATTGCCAAACCTTAACTGTAGTTCGGCAGGAGCCCAACTAAATGTTGCTCAATCTAGCCTAATCTATTGATTTGTGTTAAGCCACTAAGGATAGGAACATAAGAACATAAGAACAAAGGCAACTGCAGAAGGCCTGTTGGCCCATACGAGGCAGCTCCTATTTATAACCACCCAATCCCACTCATATACATGTCCAACCCACGCTTGAAACAATCGAGGGACCCCACCTCCACAATGTTACGCGGCAATTGGTTTCACAAATCAACAACCCTGTTACTGAACCAGTATTTACCCAAGTCTTTCCTAAATCTAAACTTATCCAATTTATAACCATTGTTTCGTGTTCTGTCTTGTGTTGATACTTTTAATACCCTATTAATATCCCCTTTGTTTTGTCCATTCACCCACTTGTAAACCTCTATCATGTCACACCTAACTCTTCGCCTTTCCAGTGATGCAAGTTAAGCTTTGTTAATCTTTCTTCATATGAAAGATTTCTAATTTGGGGAATTAACTTAGTCATTCTATGCTGGACACGTTCAAGTGAATTTATATCCATTCTATAGTATGGCGACCAAAACTCAACTGTATAATCTAAATGGGGCCTAACCAGAGCAAGATATAGCTGAGGAACCACACCAGGTGTCTTGTTAATTACGCTTCGATTAATAAACCCTAGTGTCCTATTTGCCTTATTACGAACATTCATAAGAATGTTGTTCATTCAATGTTCAATGTTCGACTGTTCAATGTCCTCCCAGCGATTACATTGCCAGTTATAGTCGCTGGAAGGCTATAATATATAGGCAGTATATTGCGACTAAAAATATTGCCTAGGAAATATAAACCTAGGACAATATCTTAGGTTATCCTGGCAATATCCTGAAATCCTACAATATGTAGGATTTCAGTGATGATATCTGTAGAATCGAGTCAATGAATCATTCCTTGGGAACCAATACAGTATTCTTGGGAATCTGATACAATATTAATGAAAAGGTAGCATGAGGCAGTTGATAGTGGTAAGGATTGCGATGTTGTATACCTTGACTTTAGCAAAGCTTTTGATACAGTGCCACATGAAAGACTGATTAAAAAGATAGAGTCTCATGGTATTGGGGGTGCTATATTAAGCTGGATTAGGGCATGGCTATACCAAAGGAAACAGAGAGTTAGTATAAATGGAATCAAGTCAGAGTGGGAAAATGTTGTAAGTGGAGTGCCTCAAGGCTCTGTCCTGGGACCTCTGTTGTTTATAATATATATAAATGATTTAGATTCAGGTTTGAGTAGCAACATTTGCAAATTTGCCGATGATACGAAAATCGGTAGGGAAATTAATTCGGAGGAGGACTCACTATCACTTCAAGTTGATCTAGATAGGGTTTTGAAATGGTCAAAGGATTGGCAGATGCAGTTTAATGCTGATAAATGTAAAGTTCTGAGGTTAGGTAATGATGATAGAGTTACAAGATACGAGCTAGATGGTGTTGTGATTGCTAAGTCGGATTGCGAAAGGGATCTGGGAGTTATGATTAGTAAGAATTTAAAACAAAAGGATCAATGCATAAATGTTCGTAATAAGGCAAATCGGACACTTGGATTTATTAATCGCAGCGTTAGTAACAAGACACCTGGTGTGGTTCTCAAGCTATATCTTGCTCTAGTTAGGCCCCATTTAGATTATGCAGTTCAGTTTTGGTCGCCATATTATAGAATGGATATAAATTCACTTGAACGTGTCCAGCGTAGGATGACTAAGTTAATTCCCCAAATTAGAAATCTTTCATATGAAGAAAGAAGAAAGATTAACAAAGAAGAAAGATTAACAAAGCTTAAGTTGCATTCACTGGAAAGGCGAAGAGTTAGGGGTGACATGATAGAGGTTTACAAGTGGATGAATGGACATAACCGGGGGGATATTAATAGGGTATTAAAAGTATCAACACAGGACAGAACACGAAACAATGGATATAAATTGGATAAGTTTAGATTTAGGAAAGACTTGGGTAAATACTGGTTCAGTAACAGGGTTGTTGATTTGTGGAACCAATTGCCGCGTAACATTGTGGAGGTGGGGTCCCTCGATTGTTTCAAGCACGGGTTGGACAAGTATATGAGTGGGATTGGGTGGTTATAGAATAGGAGCTGCCTCGTATGGGCCAATAGGCCTTCTGCAGTTACCTTTGTTCTTATGTTCTTATGTTCTTAAGAACATAAGAACATAAGAACAAAGGTAACTGCAGAAGGCCTATTGGCCCATACGAGGCAGCTCCTATTTATAACCACCCAATCCCACTCATATACTTGTCCAACCCGTGCTTGAAACAATCGAGGGACCCCACCTCCACCACGTTACGCGGCAATTGGTTCTACAAATCAACAACCCTGTTACTGAACCAGTATTTACCCAAGTCTTTCCTAAATCTAAACTTATCCAATTTATACCCATTGTTTCGTGTTCTGTCCTGTGTTGATACTTTTAATACCCTATTAATATCCCCCCGGTTATGTACATTCATCCACTTGTAAACCTCTATCATGTCACCCCTAACTCTTCGCCTTTCCAGTGAATGCAACTTAAGCTTTGTTAATCTTTCTTCATATGAAAGATTTCTAATTTGGGGAATTAACTTAGTCATCCTACGCTGGACACGTTCAAGTGAGTTTATATCCATTCTATAATATGGCGACCAAAACTGAACTGCATAATCTAAATGGGGCCTAACTAGAGCAAGATATAGCTTGAGAACCACACCAGGTGTCTTGTTACTAACGCTGCGATTAATAAATCCAAGTGTCCGATTTGCCTTATTACGAACATTTATGCATTGATCCTTTTGTTTTAAATTCTTACTAATCATAACTCCCAGATCCCTTTCGCAAATCGACTTCGCAATCACAACACCATCTAGCTCGTATCTTGTAACTCTATCATCATTAACAAATTTGTTATCTTTTTATTCTAGCATTGTTGAGGCAGTTGATAGTGGAAAGGATTGCGATGTTGTATACCTTGACTTTAGCAAAGCTTTTGATACAGTGCCACATGAAAGACTGATTAAAAAAATAGAGTCTCATGGTATTGGGGGTGCTGTATTAAGCTGGATTAGGGCATGGCTATACCAAAGGAAACAGAGAGTTAGTATAAATGGAATCAAGTCAGAGTGGAAAAATGTTGTAAGTGGAGTGCCTCAAGGCTCTGTCCTGGGACCTCTGTTGTTTATAATATATATAAATGATTTAGATTCAGGTTTGAGTAGCAACATTTGCAAATTTGCCGATGATACGAAAATCGGTAGGGAAATTAATTCGGAGGAGGACTCACTATCACTTCAAGTTGATCTAGATAGGGTTTTGAAATGGTCAAAGGATTGGCAGATGCAGTTTAATGCTGATAAATGTAAAGTTCTGAGGTTAGGTAATGATGATAGAGTTACAAGATACGAGCTAGATGGTGTTGTGATTGCGAAGTCGGATTGCGAAAGGGATCTGGGAGTTATGATTAGTAAGAATTTAAAACAAAAGGATCAATGCATAAATGTTCGTAATAAGGCAAATCGGACACTTGGATTTATTAATCGCAGCGTTAGTAACAAGACACCTGGTGTGGTTCTCAAGCTATATCTTGCTCTAGTTAGGCCCCATTTAGATTATGCAGTTCAGTTTTGGTCGCCATATTATAGAATGGATATAAATTCACTTGAACGTGTCCAGCGTAGGATGACTAAGTTAATTCCCCAAATTAGAAATCTTTCATATGAAGAAAGATTAACAAAGCTTAAGTTGCATTCACTGGAAAGGCGAAGAGTTAGGGGTGACATGATAGAGGTTTACAAGTGGATGAATGGACATAACCGGGGGGATATTAATAGGGTATTAAAAGTATCCACACAGGACAGAACACGAAACAATGGATATAAATTGGATAAGTTTAGATTTAGGAAAGACTTGGGTAAATACTGGTTCAGTAACAGGGTTGTTGATTTGTGGAACCAATTGCCGCGTAACATTGTGGAGGTGGGGTCCCTCGATTGTTTCAAGCACGGGTTGGACAAGTATATGAGTGGGATTGGGTGGTTATAGAATAGGAGCTGCCTCGTATGGGCCAATAGGCCTTCTGCAGTTACCTTTGTTCTTATGTTCTAATGTTCTTATTACCTAACCTCAGAACTTTACATTTATCAGCATTAAACTGCATCTGCCAATCCTTTGACCATTTCAAAACCCTATCTAGATCAACTTGAAGTGATAGTGAGTCCTCCTCCGAATTAATTTCCCTACCGATTTTCGTATCATCGGCAAATTTGCAAATGTTGCTACTCAAACCTGAATCTAAATCATTTATATATATTATAAACAACAGAGGTCCCAGGACAGAGCCTTGAGGCACTCCACTTACAACATTTTCCCACTCTGACTTGATTCCATTTATACTAACTCTCTGTTTCCTTTGGTATAGCCATGCCCTAATCCAGCTTAATATAGCACCCCCAATACCATGAGACTCTATTTTTTTAATCAGTCTTTCATGTGGCACTGTATCAAAAGCTTTGCTAAAGTCAAGGTATACAACATCGCAATCCTTACCACTATCAACTGCCTCAACAATGCTAGAATAAAAAGATAACAAATTTGTTAAACATGAACGGCCATTTATAAAACCATGTTGCGACTCAATTATTAATTTATGTTTTTCAAGATGAAGACGAATTTTATTTGCTATTATAGATTCGAGTAACTTTCCCACAATAGACGTTAGGCTAATTGGTCGATAGTTAGACGCAAGTGATCTATCTCCTTTCTTAAAAACTGGTATCACATTAGCAACTTTCCAAAACTCTGGCACTCTGCCTGACTCTATTGATTTATTAAATATGGTTGACAGTGGGTCACAAAGCTCCTCTTTGCATTCTTTAAGCACCCTAGCAAACACTTCATCCGGCCCTGGGGATTTGTTTGGTTTGAGTTTTACTATTTGTTTAAGAACATCCTCCCTGGTAACTGCTAAACTCGTCAACCTGTCCTCGTCCCCACCCACATAGACTTGTTCGGCTGAAGGCATATTGTTAAGTTCCTCTTTAGTAAATACAGATACAAAATATTTATTAAAAATACTACTCATCTCTTCATCACTATCTGTTATTTGACCTGTCTCAGTTTTTAATGGACCTATCCTTTCCCTAGTCTTAGTACGATATAACTGAAAAAACCCTTTAGGATTTGTCTTTGCTTGCCCTGCTATGCGAACTTCATAGTTTCTTTTTGCTTTCCTTATCTCTTTTTTAACATTTCTAACCAGTTGTACGAATTCCTGTTCTAAAGTGACCTCCCCATTTTTAATCCTTTTGTACCAAGCTCTCTTTTTACCTATAAGGTTCTTCAAATTCTTTGTTATCCACTTTGGGTCATTAGTATACGATCTATTCAATTTGTATGGTATACTACGTTCCTGTGCTTTGTTTAGAATTTTCTTAAATAAGTTATATATTGAATCCACATCGAAATCCCCATTTAAGTCACCTATCGCTGGGTTCATGTCTCGCTCCAAGACCGGCCCACACCCCATACCCAAGCCTTTCCAATCAATTTGACCCAAAAAATTTCTTAGGCTATTAAAATCAGCTTTTCGAAAATCTGGCACTTTAACAGAATTTTCTCCTACTGGTCTATTCCATTCTATGCTAAATCTGATTTCTTTGTGATCACTGCTCCCTAGCTCACTCCCTATTTCGATGTCATTAATTTGCGTTTCCCTGTTAGTTAACACTAAATCTAAAATATTATTTTCCCGTGTTGGTTCCTTAATGTGTTGCGTAAGAAAGCAATCGTCAATTAATTCTAGAAAATCTTCTGCTTCACTATTCCCTGTTTTGTTCAACCAGTTTATTCCGCTAAAATTAAAGTCACCCATGACATAAATACTGTTAGATCTAGATGCTCTAGATATTTCATCCCATAGATGCTTTGCTTCCATTCTGTCTAAATTTGGTGGCCTATATATTACTCCTATTATAATATTATTAGCTTTTTCGTTTAATTCAATCCAAATAGTTTCTGTGTGTGGCTCTGTTTTGATTCCCTCTTTGAGACTACATTTCAAATTGTCCCTAACATATATGGCTACTCCACCTCCTCGTCTAATATATCTATCTGTGTGAAATAGTTTAAATCCATATATTTGATATTCAGCTAATAGTTCTCTATTTTCTACATTCATCCACGTTTCGGTAAGTGCAATAATATCTATTTTTTCTGTGCAGACAAGAGCATTTAATTCGTTAATTTTATTTCTTAGACTTCTACTGTTAGTGTAATATACCCTAAGTGAATTGTTATTTTGCGGACCTTCTCTTACCCTGATCGTTTTGCCAATTCCTTTCTCCCACAAACACATACTTTTATTACCTCCTTCCTCCAAATCAATTCCCATACCTCTATCTACTAACAGTTTAAACCCAAACAAACACCTCTAACCACTTCTTCTAGCGAGTTCGCAACAGCAACAACCCCAGCTCTCGATAGATGCACCCCATCACGAGCATACATTTCATTTCTTCCATAGAAGTGTTCCCAGTTGTCTATGAAAGATATTGCATTTGATTTGCAATATCTTTCCAGCCGGCAATTGACACCAAGTGCCCTCGATATCCATTCATTTCCCACTCCCTTTCTTGGAAGAATGCCACATATGATCGGGATTCCTCCCTTGCTCCTAACTAACTCTATGGCTGTTTTATACCTCTGAATCAGTTCCTCACTCCTGACTCGACCAACATCATTTCCTCCCACGCTAATGCAAATAATGGGATTGTTCCATTAAGTAAAGGAAGTACCTAAGCAAACATTAGTTGGGGATTCCCAGATAAGGTATTTGGATAGAACGTTTTGTGCTAGAGATAGGGGGAACAGGTTAAGGGTTTGCTATCCCGGAGCTGGCATTGGTGATATTATAAACAACATGAATGATATTATGGCTGGTAATGGGAACAATCCCATTATTTGCATTAGCGTGGGAGGAAATGATGTTGGTCGAGTCAGGAGTGAGGAACTGATTCAGAGGTATAAAACAGCCATAGAGTTAGTTAGGAGCAAGGGAGGAATCCCGATCATATGTGGCATTCTTCCAAGAAAGGGAGTGGGAAATGAATGGATATCGAGGGCACTTGGTGTCAATTGCCGGCTGGAAAGATATTGCAAATCAAATGCAATATCTTTCATAGACAACTGGGAACACTTCTATGGAAGAAATGAAATGTATGCTCGTGATGGGGTGCATCTATCGAGAGCTGGGGTTGTTGCTGTTGCGAACTCGCTAGAAGAAGTGGTTAGAGGTGTTTGTTTGGGTTTAAACTGTTAGTAGATAGAGGTATGGGAATTGATTTGGAGGAAGGAGGTAATAAAAGTATGTGTTTGTGGGAGAAAGGAATTGGCAAAACGATCAGGGAAAGAGAAGGTCCGCAAAATAACAATTCACTTAGGGTATATTACACTAACAGTAGAAGTCTAAGAAATAAAATTAACGAATTAAATGCTCTTGTCTGCACAGAAAAAATAGATATTATTGCACTTACCGAAACGTGGATGAATGTAGAAAATAGAGAACTATTAGCTGAATATCAAATATATGGATTTAAACTATTTCACACAGATAGATATATTAGACGAGGAGGTGGAGTAGCCATATATGTTAGGGACAATTTGAAATGTAGTCTCAAAGAGGGAATCAAAACAGAGCCACACACAGAAACTATTTGGATTGAATTAAACGAAAAAGCTAATAATATTATAATAGGAGTAATATATAGGCCACCAAATTTAGACAGAATGGAAGCAAAGCATCTATGGGATGAAATATCTAGAGCATCTAGATCTAACAGTATTTATGTCATGGGTGACTTTAATTTTAGCGGAATAAACTGGTTGAACAAAACAGGCAATAGTGAAGCAGAAGATTTTCTAGAATTAATTGACGATTGCTTTCTTACACAACACATTAAGGAACCAACACGGGAAAATAATATTTTAGATTTAGTGTTAACTAACATGGAAACGCAAATTAATGACATCGAAATAGGGAGTGAGCTAGGGAGCAGTGATCACAAAGAAATCAGATTTAGCATAGAATGGAATAGACCAGTAGGAGAAAATTCTGTTAAAGTGCCAGATTTTCGAAAAGCTGATTTTAATAGCCTAAGAAATTTTTTGGGTCAAATTGATTGGAAAGGCTTGGGTATGGGGTGTGGGCCGGTCTTGGAGCGAGACATGAACCCAGCGATAGGTGACTTAAATGGGGATTTCGATGTGGATTCAATATATAACTTATTTAAGAATATTCTAAACAAAGCACAGGAACGTAGTATACCATACAAATTGAATAGATCGTATACTAATGACCCAAAGTGGATAACAAAGAATTTGAAGAACCTTATAGGTAAAAAGAGAGATTGGTACAAAAGGATTAAAAATGGGGAGGTCACTTTAGAACAGGAATTCGTACAACTGGTTAGAAATGTTAAAAAAGAGATAAGGAAAGCAAAAAGAAACTATGAAGTTCGCATAGCAGGGCAAGCAAAGACAAATCCTAAAGGGTTTTTTCAGTTATATCGTACTAAGACTAGGGAAAGGATAGGTCCATTAAAAACTGAGACAGGTCAAATAACAGATAGTGATGAAGAGATGAGTAGTATTTTTAATAAATATTTTGTATCTGTATTTACTAAAGAGGAACTTAACAATATGCCTTCAGCCGAACAAGTCTATGTGGGTGGGGACGAGGACAGGTTGACGAGTTTAGCAGTTACCAGGGAGGATGTTCTTAAACAAATAGTAAAACTCAAACCAAACAAATCCCCAGGGCCGGATGAAGTGTTTGCTAGGGTGCTTAAAGAATGCAAAGAGGAGCTTTGTGACCCACTGTCAACCATATTTAATAAATCAATAGAGTCAGGCAGAGTGCCAGAGTTTTGGAAAGTTGCTAATGTGATACCAGTTTTTAAGAAAGGAGATAGATCACTTGCGTCTAACTATCGACCAATTAGCCTAACGTCTATTGTGGGAAAGTTACTCGAATCTATAATAGCAAATAAAATTCGTCTTCATCTTGAAAAACATAAATTAATAATTGAGTCGCAACATGGTTTTATAAATGGCCGTTCATGTTTAACAAATTTGTTATCTTTTTATTCTAGCATTGTTGAGGCAGTTGATAGTGGTAAGGATTGCGATGTTGTATACCTTGACTTTAGCAAAGCTTTTGATACAGTGCCACATGAAAGACTGATTAAAAAAATAGAGTCTCATGGTATTGGGGGTGCTATATTAAGCTGGATTAGGGCATGGCTATACCAAAGGAAACAGAGAGTTAGTATAAATGGAATCAAGTCAGAGTGGGAAAATGTTGTAAGTGGAGTGCCTCAAGGCTCTGTCCTGGGACCTCTGTTGTTTATAATATATATAAATGATTTAGATTCAGGTTTGAGTAGCAACATTTGCAAATTTGCCGATGATACGAAAATCGGTAGGGAAATTAATTCGGAGGAGGACTCACTATCACTTCAAGTTGATCTAGATAGGGTTTTGAAATGGTCAAAGGATTGGCAGATGCAGTTTAATGCTGATAAATGTAAAGTTCTGAGGTTAGGTAATGATGATAGAGTTACAAGATACGAGCTAGATGGTGTTGTGATTGCGAAGTCGGATTGCGAAAGGGATCTGGGAGTTATGATTAGTAAGAATTTAAAACAAAAGGATCAATGCATAAATGTTCGTAATAAGGCAAATCGGACACTTGGATTTATTAATCGCAGCGTTAGTAACAAGACACCTGGTGTGGTTCTCAAGCTATATCTTGCTCTAGTTAGGCCCCATTTAGATTATGCAGTTCAGTTTTGGTCGCCATATTATAGAATGGATATAAATTCACTTGAACGTGTCCAGCGTAGGATGACTAAGTTAATTCCCCAAATTAGAAATCTTTCATATGAAGAAAGATTAACAAAGCTTAAGTTGCATTCACTGGAAAGGCGAAGAGTTAGGGGTGACATGATAGAGGTTTACAAGTGGATGAATGGACATAACCGGGGGGATATTAATAGGGTATTAAAAGTATCAACACAGGACAGAACACGAAACAATGGATATAAATTGGATAAGTTTAGATTTAGGAAAGACTTGGGTAAATACTGGTTCAGTAACAGGGTTGTTGATTTGTGGAACCAATTGCCGCGTAACATTGTGGAGGTGGGGTCCCTCGATTGTTTCAAGCACGGGTTGGACAAGTATATGAGTGGGATTGGGTGGTTATAGAATAGGAGCTGCCTCGTATGGGCCAATAGGCCTTCTGCAGTTACCTTTGTTCTTATGTTCTTATGTTCTTATGTTCCCATTACCAGCCATAATATCATTCATGTTGTTTATAATATCACCAATGCCAGCTCCGGGATAGCAAACCCTTAACCTGTTCCCCCTATCTCTAGCACAAAACGTTCTATCCAAATACCTTATCTGGGAATCTCCCACAACTAATGTTTGCTTAGGTACTTCCTTTACTTTCTGAGGGGCCTGCGCTTCCTTTCTCTTCGTTGCTTTCCCTTTTGCGCGATCCACAGTCTCTCCACAGCACTCGTCCTCCAAAACGTCAAATGAATTTGAAGTTGCTATGGCGTTTGAAGGCGGCTTTATCAAAGTCTTCTTAAGGCCCCTGTCTTTCGCAACTTTCAGGCATTGATTTTTTTGTTTTAAATTCTTACTAATCATAACTCCCAGATCCCTTTCGCAATCCGACTTCGCAATCTCAACACTTACCTTTATTCTTATGTTCTTAGACATATATGAATGAGATTAGGTGGTTATAAATAGCAGCTTTCTTGTGTGGGGCCAGTAGGACATCTGCAGTTACGTTTATTCTTATTTTCCTACGCTTAGATTTAGGAAATACCTGGGAAAATAGTGGTTCGGTAACATGGTTGTTGATTTGTGGAACCAATTATCGCATATCTTGATAGAAGTAGGATCCCTTGATTGTTTCAAGTATGCGTTGGACTTATATATTAATGGGATTGGGAAGATATAAATAGGTGCTGCCTCGTATGGGCCAATAGGCTTTCTGCAGTTACCTTCATTCTTGTTCCTAATTCCCTATTAATATCCCGTTTGATGTGTCCATCCATCCACTTGCACACCTCTACTAAGTCACTCCGAATTCTTGGCCTTTCTAGAGAATGCAAATTAGTACTACTTAGTCAATCTTTCTTCATATGACAAGTTTCTAATATGCAGGATTAACTTTGTTATTCTCGTATGGGCCAATAGGCCTTCTGCAGTTACCTTCATTCTTATGTTCCTAATACCGTATTAATATCCCGTTTGATGTGTCCATCCATCCACTTGCACACCTCTACTAAGTCACTCCGAATTCTTGGCCGTTCTAGAGAATGCAAATTTGTACTACTTAGTTAATCTTTCTTCATAAGTTTCTAATTTGCAGGATTAACTTTGTTATCCTACGCTGGGCGTGTTCTAGTGAATTTATATCAGAAAACGTATATTTTAACTTGTTAAAAATATTTTGATTCATATTCATAAACAGTCTACTCATGCACATGTATAAACAAACATGCCTCGTATTGTCAGTTTAACTTTATTCTAATGTTCTTAACAATTTGAATATTTATCGGCATCGAGAAATGACCAAATAAACAAGTTCCATCATCCAGCAACATCAGTCACCTGAGATAGCTGCTACATAACCCCCCCGGTGGCCACAACGGGTTACTCCATTTGGTCACCACTTGGTCCGGGAGACTTGGTCCGATCTCCCGTCACGAGATCATCTGGTCACCATTTGGTCCGGGAGACATCTCCCGTCACGCAGGGTGCAGTCGCACCTCCACAGATCTCCAGTATCATCTATTGATACTGGTAATGGCTCAAAAGGGCCACCACTTACGAGCTATTCATGCCTGTGCCACCTTTCGGGTGGCTTCATCTTCATCTTAACACATTCACAAGGGAGACATCTCCCGTCATGCAGGGTGCATTCGCACCTCCACAGATCCCCAGTATCAGCTCTTGATACTGGTAATGGCTTAAAATGGCCACCACTTACGGGCTATTTATGCCCGTGCCACCTTTTAGGTTCCTTCATCTTCATCTTAACACATTCATAAGGGAGACATCTCCCGTCATGCAGGGTTCATTCACACCTCCACAGATCTCCAGTATCAGCTCTTGATACTGGTAATGGCTTAAAAGGGCCACCACTTACGGGCTATTTATGCCCGTGCCACCTTTTGGGTTGCTTCATCTTCATCTTAAACACATTCATAAGGGAGACATCTCCCGTCATGCAGGGTGCATTCGCACCTCCACAGATCTCCAGTATCAGCTCTTGATACTGGTAATGGCTTAAAAGGGCCACCACTTACGGGCTATTCATGCCCGTGCCACCTTTTGGGTGGCTTAATCTTCATCATCATCATCACAACGGGTTAGCTAATTACTCATTTAGCTCACAGACTACAAGGTTGGTCACAAGCAGTACCACCACTGCAGTCACTCTCTCCATCACCTGTGTTCCCTTACCAACACCACTCCCAACCACCAATCACCAGGTGTATTCAACAACAACCACCACATCTGGTTGATTTGGTTGATTTGAATTGGTTGATTTGTGGAACCAATTGGCGCGTAACGTGGTGGAGGTGGGGTCCCTCGATTGTTTCAAGCGCGTGTTGGACAAGTATATGAGTGGGATTGGGTGGTTATAGTATAGGAGCTGCCTCGAATGGGCCAATAGGCCTTCTGCAGTTACCCTTGTTCTTATGTTCTTATGTTCTTATCGACAAACTTCACCAGCCCTATTAGAGATATTTTCTGAAACACTAGCACGTGTCGGAAAGACGTTTTATAAAGAGGTCAAGTAACTATATATTCTCGTGTTTTCCATCATGAGCCAACAGTCTAAGATGGACTTGGATATTACGAATTGCAGCCGTGGGCTGTGGCTGGTCAAGGTACCTAAATATTTGGGGGACAAATGGGCAGACTGTGCTGGCCATGACGTTGGAAAGCTTAAGATTACCAAGGTGCCTGGTAAACCTCCGACAATAACCTTTAAATCTAGTGAACACACCTTGAAGGACGGGAAAATTCCTCGGGAGCACAAGGTAATTTCTCATAGTTTAAAAGAAATGACACTCGGAGTTCTTTCTGAACCAGATCTCGGCAGCAGCAGCTCGGATGCTGCAGTTTCCGAGACACAGCAATTGTCCTTTGAGGGACAAGTCATCCACAAACTAGAATGTCAGCCTGTAGTGGACGACTACTATATCAATCAGAAAAGGGAAGCTGTGAAGAAAGCTGCCCAGTCTCTTCATACGGTAAAGCTTATTGACAGACCCCTCAACGGCTATAAGCCTATTTCACACCATAAACATAATGTTTATTTAGAGCAGAAGAAGAAGGCAAGACGATTCGTGATGATAAAGATAAGGTCATGGAGTTGTTGTTTGCTGCATTTGAAAAGCATCAGTATTACAATATTAAGGATCTCCACAAGATTACCCGACAACCAATCACATATCTAAAGGAGATCCTGAAAGACCTATGTAACTATAATGTTAAGAATCCTCACAAGAATATGTGGGAACTCAAGCCCGAGTACCGTCATTACAAGCTTGCCGAAAAGGCTGTGGAAAATTCAATGTATGATTAGGTTCATACTAAACTTTGTTTCAAAGGTAAAGAAAACGAGAAAGATCCAGGCAAATATTAGCCTCATACTCCAAGTCTGAGGTTATGATCTACCTTGCGGTGCTTGTGCCTCTATCCGCTACCCTTTACTGCAAGCCACGGCCGCTGCTCTGTCCCGTCTTCCAGACTGTGCAGTATCAGGACGAGTGGCAGAATGTCACAGAGATCGTGGTGTTTCCCATCAACCAGATCCTCCTCAACACCGTGTTCCAAGTCAGTGATGTTCCCGTGACCTCCGTCTCAGTCCAGACGGTGACGGCACCAGCCCTGCAGCTGGTAATGATTGAGGTGAAGGTGGTGGAGGTGACTAAGCCCCTGATGGTGATGAACGTCGACACTGTCACCACCATAGAAGCAGCATCGCCTTTAACTTAATTTTATGACACCTTGAATATATCACAGATTCAATGTATCAATATCACGTGTTCATGGTATAGATATCATAAAAATAAATACTTATACAGAACTTCTTCTTGCTTAACCTATTTTAGATCAATGTTTTGACTAAGAATATAAGAAAAATGGAAAATCGCTGCTTACAGTGATCTGTTGACGAAATAAGGCAAATAGGACACTGGGATTTATTTATCAAAGCATCGTCTTGGAGAGTTGCGAAAGACAGGGGCCTTAAGAAGACTTTGATAAAGCCGCCTTCAAACGCCATAGCAACTTCAAATTCATTTGACGTTTTGGAGGACGAGTGCTGTGGAGAGACTGTGGATCGCGCAAAAGGGAAAGCAACGAAGAGAAAGGAAGCGCAGGCCCCTCAGAAAGTAAAGGAAGTACCTAAGCAAACATTAGTTGTGGGAGATTCCCAGATAAGGTATTTGGATAGAACGTTTTGTGCTAGAGATAGGGGGAACAGGTTAAGGGTTTCCTATCCCGGAGCTGGCATTGGTGATATTATAAACAACATGAATGATATTATGGCTGGTAATGGGAACAATCCCATTATTTGCATTAGCGTGGGAGGAAATGATGTTGGTCGAGTCAGGAGTGAGGAACTGATTCAGAGGTATAAAACAGCCATAGAGTTAGTTAGGAGCAAGGGAGGAATCCCGATCATATGTGGCATTCTTCCAAGAAAGGGAGTGGGAAATGAATGGATATCGAGGGCACTTGGTGTCAATTGCCGCAAAATAACAATTCACTTAGGGTATATTACACTAACAGTAGAAGTCTAAGAAATAAAATTAACGAATTAAATGCTCTTGTCTGCACAGAAAAAATAGATATTATTGCACTTACCGAAACGTGGATGAATGTAGAAAATAGAGAACTATTAGCTGAATATCAAATATATGGATTTAACATAAGAACAAAGGTAACTGCAGAAGGCCTATTGGCCCATACGAGGCAGCTCCTATTCTATAACCACCCAATCCCACTCATATACTTGTCCAACCCGTGCTTGAAACAATCGAGGGACCCCACCTCCACAATGTTACGCGGCAATTGGTTCCACAAATCAACAACCCTGTTACTGAACCAGTATTTACCCAAGTCTTTCCTAAATCTAAACTTATCCAATTTATATCCATTGTTTCGTGTTCTGTCCTGTGTGGATACTTTTAATACCCTATTAATATCCCCCCGGTTATGTCCATTCATCCACTTGTAAACCTCTATCATGTCACCCCTAACTCTTCGCCTTTCCAGTGAATGCAACTTAAGCTTTGTTAATCTTTCTTCATATGAAAGATTTCTAATTTGGGGAATTAACTTAGTCATCCTACGCTGGACACGTTCAAGTGAATTTATATCCATTCTATAATATGGCGACCAAAACTGAACTGCATAATCTAAATGGGGCCTAACTAGAGCAAGATATAGCTTGAGAACCACACCAGGTGTCTTGTTACTAACGCTGCGATTAATAAATCCAAGTGTCCGATTTGCCTTATTACGAACATTTATGCATTGATCCTTTTGTTTTAAATTCTTACTAATCATAACTCCCAGATCCCTTTCGCAATCCGACTTCGCAATCACAACACCATCTAGCTCGTATCTTGTAACTCTATCATCATTACCTAACCTCAGAACTTTACATTTATCAGCATTAAACTGCATCTGCCAATCCTTTGACCATTTCAAAACCCTATCTAGATCAACTTGAAGTGATAGTGAGTCCTCCTCCGAATTAATTTCCCTACCGATTTTCGTATCATCGGCAAATTTGCAAATGTTGCTACTCAAACCTGAATCTAAATCATTTATATATATTATAAACAACAGAGGTCCCAGGACAGAGCCTTGAGGCACTCCACTTACAACATTTTTCCACTCTGACTTGATTCCATTTATACTAACTCTCTGTTTCCTTTGGTATAGCCATGCCCTAATCCAGCTTAATACAGCACCCCCAATACCATGAGACTCTATTTTTTTAATCAGTCTTTCATGTGGCACTGTATCAAAAGCTTTGCTAAAGTCAAGGTATACAACATCGCAATCCTTTCCACTATCAACTGCCTCAACAATGCTAGAATAAAAAGATAACAAATTTGTTAATGATGATAGAGTTACAAGATACGAGCTAGATGGTGTTGTGATTGCGAAGTCGGATTGCGAAAGGGATCTGGGAGTTATGATTAGTAAGAATTTAAAACAAAAGGATCAATGCATAAATGTTCGTAATAAGGCAAATCGGACACTTGGATTTATTAATCGCAGCGTTAGTAACAAGACACCTGGTGTGGTTCTCAAGCTATATCTTGCTCTAGTTAGGCCCCATTTAGATTATGCAGTTCAGTTTTGGTCGCCATATTATAGAATGGATATAAACTCACTTGAACGTGTCCAGCGTAGGATGACTAAGTTAATTCCCCAAATTAGAAATCTTTCATATGAAGAAAGATTAACAAAGCTTAAGTTGCATTCACTGGAAAGGCGAAGAGTTAGGGGTGACATGATAGAGGTTTACAAGTGGATGAATGGACATAACCGGGGGGATATTAATAGGGTATTAAAAGTATCAACACAGGACAGAACACGAAACAATGGATATAAATTGGATAAGTTTAGATTTAGGAAAGACTTGGGTAAATACTGGTTCAGTAACAGGGTTGTTGATTTGTGGAACCAATTGCCGCGTAACATTGTGGAGGTGGGGTCCCTCGATTGTTTCAAGCACGGGTTGGACAAGTATATGAGTGGGATTGGGTGGTTATAGAATAGGAGCTGCCTCGTATGGGCCAATAGGCCTTCTGCAGTTACCTTTGTTCTTATGTTCTTATGAATGTTCGTAATAAGGCAAATAGGACACTAGGGTTTATTAATCGAAGCGTAATTAACAAGACACCTGGTGTGGTTCCTCAGCTATATCTTGCTCTGGTTAGGCCCCATTTAGATTATACAGTTGAGTTTTGGTCGCCATACTATAGAATGGATATAAATTCACTTGAACGTGTCCAGCATAGAATGACTAAGTTAATTCCCCAAATTAGAAATCTTTCATATGAAGAAAGATTAACAAAGCTTAACTTGCATCACTGGAAAGGCGAAGAGTTAGGTGTGACATGATAGAGGTTTACAAGTGGGTGAATGGACAAAACAAAGGGGATATTAATAGGGTATTAAAAGTATCAACACAAGACAGAACACGAAACAATGGTTATAAATTGGATAAGTTTAGATTTAGGAAAGACTTGGGTAAATACTGGTTCAGTAACAGGGTTGTTGATTTGTGAAACCAATTGCCGCGTAACATTGTGGAGGTGGGGTCCCTCGATTGTTTCAAGCGTGGGTTGGACATGTATATGAGTGGGATTGGGTGGTTATAAATAGGAGCTGCCTCGTATGGGCCAACAGGCCTTCTGCAGTTGCCTTTGTTCTTATGTTCTTATGTTCCTATCCTTAGTGGCTTAGCACAAATCAATAGATTAGGCTAGATTGAGCAACATTTAGTTGGGCTCCTGCCGAACTACAGTTAAGGTTTGGCAATAAATTTATATACCATAATAATGAGGAGTAATGGAATAGTGCTATGTATTTTGTTTGGTTTTATATAAAAGACTCTTATTTTGAGTGATGTATATATAATTAGTATGGGGTAATCTCTTCAACTCTGGTATTTGATGAGTATTTATTAATATGTTATTGACCCTAACACGAAAATAATCCACACAATTAATGGATAAATTTACGTGAGTGCTTAGTCTTATGGTTGGATATTAATGTGCGCGTCAACTCCGCGGATTTACATAAGAACATAAGAACATAAGAACAAAGGTAACTGCAGAAGGCCTATTGGCCCATACGAGGCAGCTCCTATTCTATAACCACCCAATCCCACTCATATACTTGTCCAACCCGTGCTTGAAACAATCGAGGGACCCCACCTCCACAATGTTACGTGGCAATTGGTTCCACAAATCAACAACCCTGTTACTGAACCAGTATTTACCCAAGTCTTTCCTAAATCTAAACTTATCCAATTTATATCCATTGTTTCGTGTTCTGTCCTGTGTTGATACTTTTAATACCCTATTAATATCCCCTCGGTTATGTCCATTCATCCACTTGTAAACCTCTATCATGTCACCCCTAACTCTTCGCCTTTCCAGTGAATGCAACTTAAGCTTTGTTAATCTTTCTTCATATGAAAGATTTCTAATTTGGGGAATTAACTTAGTCATCCTACGCTGGACACGTTCAAGTGAATTTATATCCATTCTATAATATGGCGACCAAAACTGAACTGCATAATCTAAATGGGGCCTAACTAGAGCAAGATATAGCTTGAGAACCACACCAGGTGTCTTGTTACTAACGCTGCGATTAATAAATCCAAGTGTCCGATTTGCCTTATTACGAACATTTATGCATTGATCCTTTTGTTTTAAATTCTTACTAATCATAACTCCCAGATCCCTTTCGCAATCCGACTTCGCAATCACAACACCATCTAGCTCGTATCTTGTAACTCTATCATCATTACCTAACCTCAGAACTTTACATTTATCAGCATTAAACTGCATCTGCCAATCCTTTGACCATTTCAAAACCCTATCTAGATCAACTTGAAGTGATAGTGAGTCCTCCTCCGAATTAATTTCCCTACCGATTTTCGTATCATCGGCAAATTTGCAAATGTTGCTACTCAAACCTGAATCTAAATCATTTATATATATTATAAACAACAGAGGTCCCAGGACAGAGCCTTGAGGCACTCCACTTACAACATTTTCCCACTCTGACTTGATTCCATTTATACTAACTCTCTGTTTCCTTTGGTATAGCCATGCCCTAATCCAGCTTAATATAGCACCCCCAATACCATGAGACTCTATTTTTTTAATCAGTCTTTCATGTGGCACTGTATCAAAAGCTTTGCTAAAGTCAAGGTATACAACATCGCAATCCTTACCACTATCAACTGCCTCAACAATGCTAGAATAAAAAGATAACAAATTTGTTAAACATGAACGGCCATTTATAAAACCATGTTGCGACTCAATTATTAATTTATGTTTTTCAAGATGAAGACGAATTTTATTTGCTATTATAGATTCGAGTAACTTTCCCACAATAGACGTTAGGCTAATTGGTCGATAGTTAGACGCAAGTGATCTATCTCCTTTCTTAAAAACTGGTATCACATTAGCAACTTTCCAAAACTCTGGCACTCTGCCTGACTCTATTGATTTATTAAATATGGTTGACAGTGGGTCACAAAGCTCCTCTTTGCATTCTTTAAGCACCCTAGCAAACACTTCATCCGGCCCTGGGGATTTGTTTGGTTTGAGTTTTACTATTTGTTTAAGAACATCCTCCCTGGTAACTGCTAAACTCGTCAACCTGTCCTCGTCCCCACCCACATAGACTTGTTCGGCTGAAGGCATATTGTTAAGTTCCTCTTTAGTAAATACAGATACAAAATATTTATTAAAAATACTACTCATCTCTTCATCACTATCTGTTATTTGACCTGTCTCAGTTTTTAATGGACCTATCCTTTCCCTAGTCTTAGTACGATATAACTGAAAAAACCCTTTAGGATTTGTCTTTGCTTGCCCTGCTATGCGAACTTCATAGTTTCTTTTTGCTTTCCTTATCTCTTTTTTAACATTTCTAACCAGTTGTACGAATTCCTGTTCTAAAGTGACCTCCCCATTTTTAATCCTTTTGTACCAAGCTCTCTTTTTACCTATAAGGTTCTTCAAATTCTTTGTTATCCACTTTGGGTCATTAGTATACGATCTATTCAATTTGTATGGTATACTACGTTCCTGTGCTTTGTTTAGAATATTCTTAAATAAGTTATATATTGAATCCACATCGAAATCCCCATTTAAGTCACCTATCGCTGGGTTCATGTCTCGCTCCAAGACCGGCCCACACCCCATACCCAAGCCTTTCCAATCAATTTGACCCAAAAAATTTCTTAGGCTATTAAAATCAGCTTTTCGAAAATCTGGCACTTTAACAGAATTTTCTCCTACTGGTCTATTCCATTCTATGCTAAATCTGATTTCTTTGTGATCACTGCTCCCTAGCTCACTCCCTATTTCGATGTCATTAATTTGCGTTTCCCTGTTAGTTAACACTAAATCTAAAATATTATTTTCCCGTGTTGGTTCCTTAATGTGTTGCGTAAGAAAGCAATCGTCAATTAATTCTAGAAAATCTTCTGCTTCACTATTCCCTGTTTTGTTCAACCAGTTTATTCCGCTAAAATTAAAGTCACCCATGACATAAATACTGTTAGATCTAGATGCTCTAGATATTTCATCCCATAGATGCTTTGCTTCCATTCTGTCTAAATTTGGTGGCCTATATATTACTCCTATTATAATATTATTAGCTTTTTCGTTTAATTCAATCCAAATAGTTTCTGTGTGTGGCTCAGTTTTGATTCCCTCTTTGAGACTACATTTCAAATTGTCCCTAACATATATGGCTACTCCACCTCCTCGTCTAATATATCTATCTGATTATCAATAAAATAATCAATATTTATCAATAATATGATTATCAATATCAATATCATTATCAATAATATGATTTAAAACCACTATTTTCCATGGATTTAAACACAAAATGACGCACTTAATTAATTTAGAGGTGCATAGCTACACTATGCATTATATTTATTGATAATTTTTATTTATTTCCTTACCTGTATTGAGGTTTGAAACCATTTTTGCTTTTTATTCCCCTTCCCTCGCCGTTTGAAACTCATAATCACAACTGTTTAATAATTTGTTAAAAAAAGCAGTCATCGCACGTGGTAACTGACGCAATTGCGCGGTTATGGATTTCTAGAAAACTGCTGACATTCACCTACTTGAAATTAATGGTTAGTAAAATAAGTTTCTGGTCACAGCCAATTTATGTTGTGGTGACAGGGGTTAATAATTTGGGTGTCAGGATTCCCAACATATAACACGGCAATCGAAACTAAACTGCATGATGTAAATGGGGCCTAACCAGAGCAGGATATAACTGAAGAATAACACAAGGTGTTTTATTACTAATGCTTTGATAAATAAATCCCAGTGTCCTATTTGCCTTATTTCGTCAACAGATCACTGTAAGCTGCGATTTTCCATTTTTCTTATATTCTTAGTCAAAACATTGATCTAAAATAGGTTAAGCAAGAAGAAGTTCTGTATAAGTATTTATTTTTATGATATCTATACAATGAACACGTGATATTGATACATTGAATCTGTGATAAAAGTAAGTTAAAGGCGATGCTGCTTCTATGGTGGTGACAGTGTCGACGTTCATTACCATCAGGGGCTTAGTCACCTCCACCACCTTCACCTCAATCATTACCAGCTGCAGGGCTGGTGCCGTCACCGTCTGGACTGTGACGGAGGTCACGGGAACATCACTGACTTGGAACACGGTGTTGAGGAGGATCTGGTTGATGGGAAACACCACGATCTCTGTGACATTCTGCCACTCGTCGGGATACTGCACAGTCTGGAAGACGGGACAGAGCAGCGGCCGTGGCTTGCAGTAAAGGATAGCGGATAGAGGCACAAGCACCGCAAGGTAGATCATAACCTCAGACTTGGAGTATGAGCCTGGATCTTTCACGTTTTCTTTACCTTTGTACTGTGAAACAAAGTTTAGTATGAACCTAATCATACATTGAATTTTCCACAGCCTTTTCGGCAAGCTGGTAATGACGGTACTCGGGCTTGAGTTCCCACATATTCTTGTGAGGATTCTTAACATTATAGTTACATAGGTCTTTCAGGATCTCCTTTAGATATGTGATTGGTTGTCGGGTAATCTTGTGGAGATCCTTAATATTGTAATACTGATGCTTTTCAAATGCAGCAAACAACAACTCCATGACCTTATCTTTATCATCACGAATCGTCTTGCCTTCTGCCTTCTTCTTCTGCTCTAAATAAACATTATGTTTATGAACATAAGAACAAAGGTAACTGCAGAAGGCCTATTGGCCCATACGAGGCAGCTCCTATTCTATAACCACCCAATCCCACTCATATACTTGTCCAACCCGTGCTTGAAACAATCGAGGGACCCCACCTCCACAATGTTACGCGGCAATTGGTTCCACAAATCAACAACCCTGTTACTGAACCAGTATTTACCCAAGTCTTTCCTAAATCTAAACTTATCCAATTTATATCCATTGTTTCGTGTTCTGTCCTGTGTTGATACTTTTAATACCCTATTAATATCCCCCCGGTTATGTCCATTCATCCACTTGTAAACCTCTATCATGTCACCCCTAACTTTTTGCCTTTCCAGTGAATGCAACTTAAGCTTTGTTAATCTTTCTTCATATGAAAGATTTCTAATTTGGGGAATTAACTTAGTCATCCTACGCTGGACACGTTCAAGTGAATTTATATCCATTCTATAATATGGCGACCAAAACTGAACTGCATAATCTAAATGGGGCCTAACTAGAGCAAGATATAGCTTGAGAACCACACCAGGTGTCTTGTTACTAACGCTGCGATTAATAAATCCAAGTGTCCGATTTGCCTTATTACGAACATTTATGCATTGATCCTTTTGTTTTAAATTCTTACTAATCATAACTCCCAGATCCCTTTCGCAATCCGACTTCGCAATCACAACACCATCTAGCTCGTATCTTGTAACTCTATCATCATTACCTAACCTCAGAACTTTACATTTATCAGCATTAAACTGCATCTGCCAATCCTTTGACCATTTCAAAACCCTATCTAGATCAACTTGAAGTGATAGTGAGTCCTCATAAGAACCCTACCCTTAACCCCTACCCTCCTACCCTTAACCCGTACCCCCCTACCCTTAACCCCTACCCCCTACCCTTAACCCCTACCCCCCTACCCTTAACCCCTACCCTCCTACCCTTAACCCCTACCCCCTACCCTTAACCCCTACCCCCCTACCCTTAACCCCTACCCCCTACCCTTAACCCCTACCCCCTACCCTTAACCCCTACCCCCTACCCTTAACCCCTACCCCCCTACCCTTAACCCCTACCCTCCTACCCCTACCCCCTACCCCCTACCCTTAACCCCTACCCCCTACCCTTAACCCCTACCCTTCACCATCTTTCCATTCTTTCGCCGCTACTCATCACCATTTTCTCTTCATCACTGTAACTCTCCTCACTATACACCGTCTTCATCAATAAACCTCATAAGACTAACATTTAATCACGTTGGAAATAATAAGCCTAATGGGTCTTAGAGAAAATGGGTGGTATATAGCGAGATAGCTAAACAAAATACTAAGTTTAAAAGTTTCCTCGATTATGTAGGTATTGGTCACTATTGACGTCAACCCCCTCCCCCCCCCACTCCCTCCTTAATAGGCCCAGTAGGACCTCCCATCCCTCCGCGAACCTATGTCTGTTCTATACCCCAGACCAGTCACCCTGCAAAATTGGGTGAGGGGTCCAGCCCAAAGCAGCTGGCCATTTAGATATTACTGTAGATGCTCCGTAGCGCTGCGAGGTCGTAACATAAGAACATAAGAACAAAGGTAACTGCAGAAGGCCTATTGGCCCATACGAGGCAGCTCCTATTCTATAACCACCCAATCCCACTCATATACTTGTCCAACCCGTGCTTGAAACAATCGAGGGACCCCACCTCCACAATGTTACGCGGCAATTGGTTCCACAAATCAACAACCCTGTTACTGAACCAGTATTTACCCAAGTCTTTCCTAAATCTAAACTTATCCAATTTATATCCAGTTTCGTGTTCTGTCCTGTGTTGATACTTTTAATACCCTATTAATATCCCCCCGGTTATGTCCATTCATCCACTTGTAAACCTCTATCATGTCACCCCTAACTCTTCGCCTTTCCAGTGAATGCAACTTAAGCTTTGTTAATCTTTCTTCATATGAAAGATTTCTAATTTGGGGAATTAACTTAGTCATCCTACGCTGGACACGTTCAAGTGAATTTATATCCATTCTATAATATGGCGACCAAAACTGAACTGCATAATCTAAATGGGGCCTAACTAGAGCAAGATATAGCTTGAGAACCACACCAGGTGTCTTGTTACTAACGCTGCGATTAATAAATCCAAGTGTCCGATTTGCCTTATTACGAACATTTATGCATTGATCCTTTTGTTTTAAATTCTTACTAATCATAACTCCCAGATCCCTTTCGCAATCCGACTTCGCAATCACAACACCATCTAGCTCGTATCTTGTAACTCTATCATCATTACCTAACCTCAGAACTTTACATTTATCAGCATTAAACTGCATCTGCCAATCCTTTGACCATTTCAAAACCCTATCTAGATCAACTTGAAGTGACAGTGAGTCCTCCTCCGAATTAATTTCCCTACCGATTTTCGTATCATCGGCAAATTTGCAAATGTTGCTACTCAAACCTGAATCTAAATCATTTATATATATTATGAACAACAGAGGTCCCAGGACAGAGCCTTGAGGCACTCCACTTACAACATTTTCCCACTCTGACTTGATTCCATTTATACTAACTCTCTGTTTCCTTTGGTATAGCCATGCCCTAATCCAGCTTAATATAGCACCCCCAATACCATGAGACTCTATTTTTTTAATCAGTCTTTCATGTGGCACTGTATCAAAAGCTTTGCTAAAGTCAAGGTATACAACATCGCAATCCTTACCACTATCAACTGCCTCAACAATGCTAGAATAAAAAGATAACAAATTTGTTAAACATGAACGGCCATTTATAAAACCATGTTGCGACTCAATTATTAATTTATGTTTTTCAAGATGAAGACGAATTTTATTTGCTATTATAGATTCGAGTAACTTTCCCACAATAGACGTTAGGCATTGTGGGAATTTATTTAATTGTGGGAATATTTAAACTATTTCGCACAGATAGATATATTAGACGAGGAGGTGGAGTAGCCATATATGTTAGGGACAATTTGAAATGTAGTCTCAAAGAGGGAATCAAAACAGAGCCACACACAGAAACTATTTGGATTGAATTAAACGAAAAAGCTAATAATATTATAATAGGAGTAATATATAGGCCACCAAATTTAGACAGAATGGAAGCAAAGCATCTATGGGATGAAATATCTAGAGCATCTAGATCTAACAGTATTTATGTCATGGGTGACTTTAATTTTAGCGGAATAAACTGGTTGAACAAAACAGGGAATAGTGAAGCAGAAGATTTTCTAGAATTAATTGACGATTGCTTTCTTACGCAACACATTAAGGAACCAACACGGGAAAATAATATTTTAGATTTAGTGTTAACTAACAGGGAAACGCAAATTAATGACATCGAAATAGGGAGTGAGCTAGGGAGCAGTGATCACAAAGAAATCAGATTTAGCATAGAATGGGATAGACCAGTAGGAGAAAATTCTGTTAAAGTGCCAGATTTTCGAAAAGCTGATTTTAATAGCCTAAGAAATTTTTTGGGTCAAATTCATTGGAAAGGCTTGGGTATGGGGTGTGGGCCGGTCTTGGAGCGAGACATGAACCCAGGGATAGGTGACTTAAATGGGGATTTCGATGTGGATTCAATATATAACTTATTTAAGAATATTCTAAACAAAGCACAGGAACGTAGTATACCATACAAATTGAATAGATCGTATACTAATGACCCAAAGTGGATAACAAAGAATTTGAAGAACCTTATAGGTAAAAAGAGAGCTTGGTACAAAAGGATTAAAAATGGGGAGGTCACTTTAGAACAGGAATTCGTACAACTGGTTAGAAATGTTAAAAAAGAGATAAGAAAAGCAAAAAGAAACTAAGAAGTTCGCATAGCAGGGCAAGCAAAGACAAATCCTAAAGGGTTTTTTCAGTTATATCGTACTAAGACTAGGGAAAGGATAGGTCCATTAAAAACTGAGACAGGTCAAATAACAGATAGTGATGAAGAGATGAGTAGTATTTTTAATAAATATTTTGTATCTGTATTTACTAAAGAGGAACTTAACAATATGCCTTCAGCCGAACAAGTCTATGTGGGTGGGGACGAGGACAGGTTGACGAGTTTAGCAGTTACCAGGGAGGATGTTCTTAAACAAATAGTAAAACTCAAACCAAACAAATCCCCAGGGCCGGATGAAGTGTTTGCTAGGGTGCTTAAAGAATGCAAAGAGGAGCTTTGTGACCCACTGTCAACCATATTTAATAAATCAATAGAGTCAGGCAGAGTGCCAGAGTTTTGGAAAGTTGCTAATGTGATACCAGTTTTTAAGAAAGGAGATAGATCACTTGCGTCTAACTATCGACCAATTAGCCTAACGTCTATTGTGGGAAAGTTACTCGAATCTATAATAGCAAATAAAATTCGTCTTCATCTTGAAAAACATAAATTAATAATTGAGTCGCAACATGGTTTTATAAATGGCCGTTCATGTTTAACAAATTTGTTATCTTTTTATTCTAGCATTGTTGAGGCAGTTGATAGTGGTAAGGATTGCGATGTTGTATACCTTGACTTTAGCAAAGCTTTTGATACAGTGCCACATGAAAGACTGATTAAAAAAATAGAGTCTCATGGTATTGGGGGTGCTGTATTAAGCTGGATTAGGGCATGGCTATACCAAAGGAAACAGAGAGTTAGTATAAATGGAATCAAGTCAGAGTGGGAAAATGTTGTAAGTGGAGTGCCTCAAGGCTCTGTCCTGGGACCTCTGTTGTTTATAATATATATAAATGATTTAGATTCAGGTTTGAGTAGCAACATTTGCAAATTTGCCGATGATACGAAAATCGGTAGGGAAATTAATTCGGAGGAGGACTCACTATCACTTCAAGTTGATCTAGATAGGGTTTTAAAATGGTCAAAGGATTGGCAGATGCAGTTTAATGCTGATAAATGTAAAGTTCTGAGGTTAGGTAATGATGATAGAGTTACAAGATACGAGCTAGATGGTGTTGTGATTGCGAAGTCGGATTGCGAAAGGGATCTGGGAGTTATGATTAGTAAGAATTTAAAACAAAAGGATCAATGCATAAATGTTCGTAATAAGGCAAATCGGACACTTGGATTTATTAATCGCAGCGTTAGTAACAAGACACCTGGTGTGGTTCTCAAGCTATATCTTGCTCTAGTTAGGCCCCATTTAGATTATGCAGTTCAGTTTTGGTCGCCATATTATAGAATGGATATAAATTCACTTGAACGTGTCCAGCGTAGGATGACTAAGTTAATTCCCCAAATTAGAAATCTTTCATATGAACAAAGATTAACAAAGCTTAAGTTGCATTCACTGGAAAGGCGAAGAGTTAGGGGTGACATGATAGAGGTTTACAAGTGGATGAATGGACATAACCGGGGGGATATTAATAGGGTATTAAAAGTATCAACACAGGACAGAACACGAAACAATGGATATAAATTGGATAAGTTTAGATTTAGGAAAGACTTGGGTAAATACTGGTTCAGTAACAGGGTTGTTGATTTGTGGAACCAATTGCCGCGTAACATTGTGGAGGTGGGGTCCCTCGATTGTTTCAAGCACGGGTTGGACAAATATATGAGTGGGATTGGGTGGTTATAGAATAGGAGCTGCCTCGTATGGGCCAATAGGCCTTCTGCAGTTACCTTTGTTCTTATGTTCTTATGTTCACTCAAAATAAGAGTCTTTTATATAAAACCAAACAAAATACATAGCACTATTCCATTACTCCTCATTATTATGGTATATAAATTTATTGCCAAACCTTAACTGTAGTTAGGCAGGAGCCCAACTAAATGTTGCTCAATCTAGCCTAATCTATTGATTTGTGCTAAGCCACTAAGGATAGGAACATAAGAACAAAGGCAACTGCAGAAGGCCTGTTGGCCCATACGAGGCAGCTCCTATTTATAACCACCCAATCCCACTCATATACATGTCCAACCCACGCTTGAAACAATCGAGGGACCCCACCTCCACAATGTTACGCGGCAATTGGTTTCACAAATCAACAACCCTGTTACTGAACCAGTATTTACCCAAGTCTTTCCTAAATCTAAACTTATCCAATTTATAACCATTGTTTCGTGTTCTGTCTTGTGTTGATACTTTTAATAGTTGATACTTTGCTATTACTTTAGAGTAATATATAGGCCACCAAATTTAGACAGAATGGAAGCAAAGCATCTATGGGATGAAATATCTAGAGCATCTAGATCTAACAGTATTTATGTCATGGGTGACTTTAATTTTAGCGGAATAAACTGGTTGAACAAAACAGGGAATAGTGAAGCAGAAGATTTTCTAGAATTAATTGACGATTGCTTTCTTACGCAACACATTAAGGAACCAACACGGGAAAATAATATTTTAGATTTAGTGTTAACTAACAGGGAAACGCAAATTAATGACATCGAAATAGGGAGTGAGCTAGGGAGCAGTGATCACAAAGAAATCAGATTTAGCATAGAATGGAATAGACCAGTAGGAGAAAATTCTGTTAAAGTGCCAGATTTTCGAAAAGCTGATTTTAATAGCCTAAGAAATTTTTTGGGTCAAATTGATTGGAATGGCTTGTGTATGGGGTGTGGGCCGGTCTTGGAGCGTGACATGAACCCAGCGATAGGTGACTTAAATGGGGATTTCGATGTGGATTCAATATATAACTTATTTAAGAATATTCTAAACAAAGCACAGGAACGTAGTATACCATACAAATTGAATAGATCGTATACTAATGACCCAAAGTGGATAACAAAGAATTTGAAGAACCTTATAGGTAAAAAGAGAGCTTGGTACAAAAGGATTAAAAATGGGGAGGTCACTTTAGAACAGGAATTCGTACAACTGGTTAGAAATGTTAAAAAAGAGATAAGGAAAGCAAAAAGAAACTATGAAGTTCGCATAGCAGGGCAAGCAAAGACAAATCCTAAAGGGTTTTTTCAGTTATATCGTACTAAGACTAGGGAAAGGATAGGTCCATTAAAAACTGAGACAGGTCAAATAACAGATAGTGATGAAGAGATGAGTAGTATTTTTAATAAATATTTTGTATCTGTATTTACTAAAGAGGAACTTAACAATATGCCTTCAGCCGAACAAGTCTATGTGGGTGGGGACGAGGACAGGTTGACGAGTTTAGCAGTTACCAGGGAGGATGTTCTTAAACAAATAGTAAAACTCAAACCAAACAAATCCCCAGGGCCGGATGAAGTGTTTGCTAGGGTGCTTAAAGAATGCAAAGAGGAGCTTTGTGACCCACTGTCAACCATATTTAATAAATCAATAGAGTCAGGCAGAGTGCCAGAGTTTTGGAAAGTTGCTAATGTGATACCAGTTTTTAAGAAAGGAGATAGATCACTTGCGTCTAACTATCGACCAATTAGCCTAACGTCTATTGTGGGAAAGTTACTCGAATCTATAATAGCAAATAAAATTCGTCTTCATCTTGAAAAACATAAATTAATAATTGAGTCGCAACATGGTTTTATAAATGGCCGTTCATGTTTAACAAATTTGTTATCTTTTTATTCTAGCATTGTTGAGGCGGTTGATAGTGGTAAGGATTGCGATGTTGTATACCTTGACTTTAGCAAAGCTTTTGATACAGTGCCACATGAAAGACTGATTAAAAAAATAGAGTCTCATGGTATTGGGGGTGCTATATTAAGCTGGATTAGGGCATGGCTATACCAAAGGAAACAGAGAGTTAGTATAAATGGAATCAAGTCAGAGTGAGAAAATGTTGTAAGTGGAGTGCCTCAAGGCTCTGTCCTGGGACCTCTGTTGTTTATAATATATATAAATGATTTAGATTCAGGTTTGAGTAGCAACATTTGCAAATTTGCCGATGATACGAAAATCGGTAGGGAAATTAATTCGGAGGAGGACTCACTATCACTTCAAGTTGATCTAGATAGGGTTTTGAAATGGTCAAAGGATTGGCAGATGCAGTTTAATGCTGATAAATGTAAAGTTCTGAGGTTAGGTAATGATGATAGAGTTACAAGATACGAGCTAGATGGTGTTGTGATTGCGAAGTCGGATTGCGAAAGGGATCTGGGAGTTATGATTAGTAAGAATTTAAAACAAAAGGATCAATGCATAAATGTTCGTAATAAGGCAAATCGGACACTTGGATTTATTAATCGCAGCGTTAGTAACAAGACACCTGGTGTGGTTCTCAAGCTATATCTTGCTCTAGTTAGGCCCCATTTAGATTATGCAGTTCAGTTTTGGTCGCCATATTATAGAATGGATATAAATTCACTTGAACGTGTCCAGCGTAGGATGACTAAGTTAATTCCCCAAATTAGAAATCTTTCATATGAAGAAAGATTAACAAAGCTTAAGTTGCATTCACTGGAAAGGCGAAGAGTTAGGGGTGACATGATAGAGGTTTACAAGTGGATGAATGGACATAACCGGGGGGATATTAATAGGGTATTAAAAGTATCAACACAGGACAGAACACGAAACAATGGATATAAATTGGATAAGTTTAGATTTAGGAAAGACTTGGGTAAATACTGGTTCAGTAACAGGGTTGTTGATTTGTGGAACCAATTGCCGCGTAACATTGTGGAGGTGGGGTCCCTCGATTGTTTCAAGCACGGGTTGGACAAGTATATGAGTGGGATTGGGTGGTTATAGAATAGGAGCTGCCTCGTATGGGCCAATAGGCCTTCTGCAGTTACCTTTGTTCTTATGTTCTTATGTTCTTAATACCCTATTAATATCCCCTTTGTTTTGTCCATTCACCCACTTGTAAACCTCTATCATGTCACACCTAACTCTTCGCCTTTCCAGTGATGCAAGTTAAGCTTTGTTAATCTTTCTTCATATGAAAGATTTCTAATTTGGGGAATTAACTTAGTCATTCTATGCTGGACACGTTCAAGTGAATTTATATCCATTCTATAGTATGGCGACCAAAACTCAACTGTATAATCTAAATGGGGCCTAACCAGAGCAAGATATAGCTGAGGAACCACACCAGGTGTCTTGTTAATTACGCTTCGATTAATAAACCCTAGTGTCCTATTTGCCTTATTACGAACATTCAGGCATTGTTATAAATTCTTACTAATCATAACTCCCAGATCCCTTTCGCAATCCGACTTCGCAATCTCAACACTTACCTTTATTCTTATGTTCTTAGACATATATGAATGTGATTAGGTGGTTATAAATAGCAGCTTTCTTGTGTGGGGCCAGTAGGACATCTGCAGTTACGTTTATTCTTATTTTCCTACGTTTAGATTTAGGAAATACCTGGGAAAATAGTGGTTCGGTAACATGGTTGTTGATTTGTGGAACCAATTATCGCATATCTTGAAAGAAGTAGGATCCCTTGATTGTTTCAAGTATGCGTTGGACTTATATATTAATGGGATTGGGAAGATATAAATAGGTGCTGCCTCGTATGGGCCAATAGGCTTTCTGCAGTTACCTTCATTCTTGTTCCTAATTCCCTATTAATATCCCGTTTGATGTGTCCATCCATCCACTTGCACACCTCTACTAAGTCACTCCGAATTCTTGGCATTTCTAGAGAATGCAAATTAGTACTACTTAGTCAATCTTTCTTCATATGACAAGTTTCTAATATGCAGGATTAACTTTGTTATTCTCGTATGGGCCAATAGGCCTTCTGCAGTTACCTTCATTCTTATGTTCCTAATACCCTATTAATATCCCGTTTGATGTGTCCATCCATCCACTTGCACACCTCTACTAAGTCACTCCGAATTCTTGGCCGTTCTAGAGAATGCAAATTTGTACTACTTAGTTAATCTTTCTTCATATGACAAGTTTCTAATTTGCAGGATTAACTTTGTTATCCTACGCTGGGCGTGTTCTAGTGAATTTATATCAGAAAACGTATATTTTAACTTGTTAAAAATATTTTGATTCATATTCATAAACAGTCTACTCATGCACATGTATAAACATACATGCCTCGTATTGACAGTTTAACTTTATTCTAATGTTCTTAGCAATTTGAATATTTATCGGCATCGAGAAATGACCAAATAAACAAGTTCCATCATCCAGCAACATCAGTCACCTGAGATAGCTGCTACATAACCCCCCGGTGGCCACAACGGGTTAGCTCATTACTCATTTAGCTCACAGACTACAAGGTTGGTCACAAGCAGTACCACCACTGCAGTCACTCTCTCCATCACCTGTGTTCCCTTACCAACACCACTCCCAACCACCAATCACCAGGTGTATTCAACAACAACCACCACATCGACAAACTTCACCAGCCCTATTAGAGATATTTTCTGAAACACTAGCACGTGTCGGAAAGACGTTTTATAAAGAGGTCAAGTAACTATATATTCTCGTGTTTTCCATCATGAGCCAACAGTCTAAGATGGACTTGGATATTACGAATTGCAGCCGTGGGCTGTGGCTGGTCAAGGTACCTAAATATTTGGGGGACAAATGGGCAGACTGTGCTGGCCATGACGTTGGAAAGCTTAAGATTACCAAGGTGCCTGGTAAACCTCCGACAATAACCTTTAAATCTAGTGAACACACCTTGAAGGACGGGAAAATTCCTCGGGAGCACAAGGTAATTTCTCATAGTTTAAAAGAAATGACACTCGGAGTTCTTTCTGAACCAGATCTCGGCAGCAGCAGCTCGGATGCTGCAGTTTCCGAGACACAGCAATTGTCCTTTGAGGGACAAGTCATCCACAAACTAGAATGTCAGCCTGTAGTGGACGACTACTATATCAATCAGAAAAGGGAAGCTGTGAAGAAAGCTGCCCAGTCTCTTCATACGGTAAAGCTTATTGACAGACCCCTCAACGGCTATAAGCCTATTTCACACCATAAACATAATGTTTATTTAGAGCAGAAGAAGAAGGCAGAAGGCAAGACGATTCGTGATGATAAAGATAAGGTCATGGAGTTGTTGTTTGCTGCATTTGAAAAGCATCAGTATTACAATATTAAGGATCTCCACAAGATTACCCGACAACCAATCACATATCTAAAGGAGATCCTGAAAGACCTATGTAACTATAATGTTAAGAATCCTCACAAGAATATGTGGGAACTCAAGCCCGAGTACCGTCATTACCAGCTTGCCGAAAAGGCTGTGGAAAATTCAATGTATGATTAGGTTCATACTAAACTTTGTTTCACAGTACAAAGGTAAAGAAAACGTGAAAGATCCAGGCTCATACTCCAAGTCTGAGGTTATGATCTACCTTGCGGTGCTTGTGCCTCTATCCGCTATCCTTTACTGCAAGCCACGGCCGCTGCTCTGTCCCGTCTTCCAGACTGTGCAGTATCCCGACGAGTGGCAGAATGTCACAGAGATCGTGGTGTTTCCCATCAACCAGATCCTCCTCAACACCGTGTTCCAAGTCAGTGATGTTCCCGTGACCTCCGTCACAGTCCAGACGGTGACGGCACCAGCCCTGCAGCTGGTAATGATTGAGGTGAAGGTGGTGGAGGTGACTAAGCCCCTGATGGTAATGAACGTCGACACTGTCACCACCATAGAAGCAGCATCGCCTTTAACTTACTTTTATCACAGATTCAATGTATCAATATCACGTGTTCATTGTATAGATATCATAAAAATAAATACTTATACAGAACTTCTTCTTGCTTAACCTATTTTAGATCAATGTTTTGACTAAGAATATAAGAAAAATGGAAAATCGCAGCTTACAGTGATCTGTTGACGAAATAAGGCAAATAGGACACTGGGATTTATTTATCAAAGCATTAGTAATAAAACACCTTGTGTTATTCTTCAGTTATATCCTGCTCTGGTTAGGCCCCATTTACATCATGCAGTTTAGTTTCGATTGCCGTGTTATATGTTGGGAATCCTGACACCCAAATTATTAACCCCTGTCACCACAACATAAATTGGCTGTGACCAGAAACTTATTTTACTAACCATTAATTTCAAGTAGGTGAATGTCAGCAGTTTTCTAGAAATCCATAACCGCGCAATTGCGTCAGTTACCACGTGCGATGACTGCTTTTTTTAACAAATTATTAAACAGTTGTGATTATGAGTTTCAAAGGGCGAGGGAAGGGGAATAAAAAGCAAAAATGGTTTCAAACCTCAATACAGGTAAGGAAATAAATAAAAATTATCAATAAATATAATGCATAGTGTAGCTATGCACCTCTAAATTAATTAAGTGCGTCATTTTGTGTTTAAATCCATGGAAAATAGTGGTTTTAAATCCGCGGAGTTGACGCGCACATTAATATCCAACCATAAGACTAAGCACTCACGTAAATTTATCCATTAATTGTGTGGATTATTTTCGTGTTAGGGTCAATAACATATTAATAAATACTCATCAAATACCAGAGTTGAAGAGATTACCCCATACTAATTATATATACATCACTCAAAATAAGAGTCTTTTATATAAAACCAAACAAAATACATAGCACTATTCCATTACTCCTCATTATTATGGTATATAAATTTATTGCCAAACCTTAACTGTAGTTCGGCAGGAGCCCAACTAAATGTTGCTCAATCTAGCCTAATCTATTGATTTGTGCTAAGCCACTAAGGATAGGAACATAAGAACATAAGAACAAAGGCAACTGCAGAAGGCCTGTTGGCCCATACGAGGCAGCTCCTATTTATAACCACCCAATCCCACTCATATACATGTCCAACCCACGCTTGAAACAATCGAGGGACCCCACCTCCACAATGTTACGCGGCAATTGGTTTCACAAATCAACAACCCTGTTACTGAACCAGTATTTACCCAAGTCTTTCCTAAATCTAAACTTATCCAATTTATAACCATTGTTTCGTGTTCTGTCTTGTGTTGATACTTTTAATACCCTATTAATATCCCCTTTGTTTTGTCCATTCACCCACTTGTAAACCTCTATCATGTCACACCTAACTCTTCGCCTTTCCAGTGATGCAAGTTAAGCTTTGTTAATCTTTCTTCATATGAAAGATTTCTAATTTGGGGAATTAACTTAGTCATTCTATGCTGGACACGTTCAAGTGAATTTATATCCATTCTATAGTATGGCGACCAAAACTCAACTGTATAATCTAAATGGGGCCTAACCAGAGCAAGATATAGCTGAGGAACCACACCAGGTGTCTTGTTAATTACGCTTCGATTAATAAACCCTAGTGTCCTATTTGCCTTATTACGAACATTCATAAGAACATAAGAACATAAGAACAAAGGTAACTGCAGAAGGCCTATTGGCCCATACGAGGCAGCTCCTATTCTATAACCACCCAATCCCACTCATATACTTGTCCAACCCGTGCTTGAAACAATCGAGGGACCCCACCTCCACAATGTTACGCGGCAATTGGTTCCACAAATCAACAACCCTGTTACTGAACCAGTATTTACCCAAGTCTTTCCTAAATCTAAACTTATCCAATTTATATCCATTGTTTCGTGTTCTGTCCTGTGTTGATACTTTTAATACCCTATTAATATCCCCCCGGTTATGTCCATTCATCCACTTGTAAACCTCTATCATGTCACCCCTAACTCTTCGACTTTCCAGCCATGCCCTAATCCAGCTTAATATAGCACCCCCAATACCATGAGACTCTATTTTTTTAATCAGTCTTTCATGTGGCACTGTATCAAAAGCTTTGCTAAAGTCAAGGTATACAACATCGCAATCCTTACCACTATCAACTGCCTCAACAATGCTAGAATAAAAAGATAACAAATTTGTTAAACATGAACGGCCATTTATAAAACCATGTTGCGACTCAATTATTAATTTATGTTTTTCAAGATGAAGACGAATTTTATTTGCTATTATAGATTCGAGTAACTTTCCCACAATAGACGTTAGGCTAATTGGTCGATAGTTAGACGCAAGTGATCTATCTCCTTTCTTAAAAACTGGTATCACATTAGCAACTTTCCAAAACTCTGGCACTCTGCCTGACTCTATTGATTTATTAAATATGGTTGACAGTGGGTCACAAAGCTCCTCTTTGCATTCTTTAAGCACCCTAGCAAACACTTCATCCGGCCCTGGGGATTTGTTTGGTTTGAGTTTTACTATTTGTTTAAGAACATCCTCCCTGGTAACTGCTAAACTCGTCAACCTGTCCTCGTCCCCACCCACATAGACTTGTTCGGCTGAAGGCATATTGTTAAGTTCCTCTTTAGTAAATACAGATACAAAATATTTATTAAAAATACTACTCATCTCTTCATCACTATCTGTTATTTGACCTGTCTCAGTTTTTAATGGACCTATCCTTTCCCTAGTCTTAGTACGATATAACTGAAAAAACCCTTTAGGATTTGTCTTTGCTTGCCCTGCTATGCGAACTTCATAGTTTCTTTTTGCTTTCCTTATCTCTTTTTTAACATTTCTAACCAGTTGTACGAATTCCTGTTCTAAAGTGACCTCCCCATTTTTAATCGTTTTGTACCAAGCTCTCTTTTTACCTATAAGGTTCTTCAAATTCTTTGTTATCCACTTTGGGTCATTAGTATACGATCTATTCAATTTGTATGGTATACTACGTTCCTGTGCTTTGTTTAGAATTTTCTTAAATAAGTTATATATTGAATCCACATCGAAATCCCCATTTAAGTCACCTATCGCTGGGTTCATGTCTCGCTCCAAGACCGGCCCACACCCCATACCCAAGCCTTTCCAATCAATTTGACCCAAAAAATTTCTTAGGCTATTAAAATCAGCTTTTCGAAAATCTGGCACTTTAACAGAATTTTCTCCTACTGGTCTATTCCATTCTATGCTAAATCTGATTTCTTTGTGATCACTGCTCCCTAGCTCACTCCCTATTTCGATGTCATTAATTTGCGTTTCCCTGTTAGTTAACACTAAATCTAAAATATTATTTTCCCGTGTTGGTTCCTTAATGTGTTGCGTAAGAAAGCAATCGTCAATTAATTCTAGAAAATCTTCTGCTTCACTATTCCCTGTTTTGTTCAACCAGTTTATTCCGCTAAAATTAAAGTCACCCATGACATAAATACTGTTAGATCTAGATGCTCTAGATATTTCATCCCATAGATGCTTTGCTTCCATTCTGTCTAAATTTGGTGGCCTATATATTACTCCTATTATAATATTATTAGCTTTTTCGTTTAATTCAATCCAAATAGTTTCTGTGTGTGGCTCTGTTTTGATTCCCTCTTTGAGACTACATTTCAAATTGTCCCTAACATATATGGCTACTCCACCTCCTCGTCTAATATATCTATCTGTGTGAAATAGTTTAAATCCATATATTTGATATTCAGCTAATAGTTCTCTATTTTCTACATTCATCCACGTTTCGGTAAGTGCAATAATATCTATTTTTTCTGTGCCGACAAGAGCATTTAATTCGTTAATTTTATTTCTTAGACTTCTACTGTTAGTGTAATATACCCTAAGTGAATTGTTATTTTGCGGACCTTCTCTTACCCTGATCGTTTTGCCAATTCCTTTCTCCCACAAACACATACTTTTATTACCTCCTTCCTCCAAATCAATTCCCATACCTCTATCTACTAACAGTTTAAACCCAAACAAACACCTCTAACCACTTCTTCTAGCGAGTTCGCAACAGCAACAACCCCAGCTCTCGATAGATGCACCCCATCACGAGCATACATTTCATTTCTTCCATAGAAGTGTTCCCAGTTGTCTATGAAAGATATTGCATTTGATTTGCAATATCTTTCCAGCCGGCAATTGACACCAAGTGCCCTCGATATCCATTCATTTCCCACTCCCTTTCTTGGAAGAATGCCACATATGATCGGGATTCCTCCCTTGCTCCTAACTAACTCTATGGCTGTTTTATACCTCTGAATCAGTTCCTCACTCCTGACTCGACCAACATCATTTCCTCCCACGCTAATGCAAATAATGGGATTGTTCCCATTACCAGCCATAATATCATTCATGTTGTTTATAATATCACCAATGCCAGCTCCGGGATAGCAAACCCTTAACCTGTTCCCCCTATCTCTAGCACAAAACGTTCTATCCAAATACCTTATCTGGGAATCTCCCACAACTAATGTTTGCTTAGGTACTTCCTTTACTTTCTGAGGGGCCTGCGCTTCCTTTCTCTTCGTTGCTTTCCCTTTTGCGCGATCCACAGTCTCTCCACAGCACTCGTCCTCCAAAACGTCAAATGAATTTGAAGTTGCTATGGCGTTTGAAGGCGGCTTTATCAAAGTCTTCTTAAGGCCCCTGTCTTTCGCAACTTTCAGGCATTGATTTTTTTGTTTTAAATTCTTACTAATCATAACTCCCAGATCCCTTTCGCAATCCGACTTCGCAATCTCAACACTTACCTTTATTCTTATGTTCTTAGACATATATGAATGAGATTAGGTGGTTATAAATAGCAGCTTTCTTGTGTGGGGCCAGTAGGACATCTGCAGTTACGTTTATTCTTATTTTCCTACGTTTAGATTTAGGAAATACCTGGGAAAATAGTGGTTCGGTAACATGGTTGTTGATTTGTGGAACCAATTATCGCATATCTTGATAGAAGTAGGATCCCTTGATTGTTTCAAGTATGCGTTGGACTTATATATTAATGGGATTGGGAAGATATAAATAGGTGCTGCCTCGTATGGGCCAATAGGCTTTCTGCAGTTACCTTCATTCTTGTTCCTAATTCCCTATTAATATCCTGTTTGATGTGTCCATCCATCCACTTGCACACCTCTACTAAGTCACTCCGAATTCTTGGCCTTTCTAGAGAATGCAAATTAGTACTACTTAGTCAATCTTTCTTCATATGACAAGTTTCTAATATGCAGGATTAACTTTGTTATTCTCGTATGGGCCAATAGGCCTTCTGCAGTTACCTTCATTCTTATGTTCCTAATACCCTATTAATATCCCGTTTGATGTGTCCATCCATCCACTTGCACACCTCTACTAAGTCACTCCGAATTCTTGGCCGTTCTAGAGAATGCAAATTTGTACTACTTAGTTAATCGTTCTTCATATGACAAGTTTCTAATTTGCAGGATTAACTTTGTTATCCTACGCTGGGCGTGTTCTAGTGAATTTATATCAGAAAACGTATATTTTAACTTGTTAAAAATATTTTGATTCATATTCATAAACAGTCTACTCATGCACATGTATAAACATACATGCCTCGTATTGACAGTTTAACTTTATTCTAATGTTCTTAGCAATTTGAATATTTATCGGCATCGAGAAATGACCAAATAAACAAGTTCCATCATCCAGCAACATCAGTCACCTGAGATAGCTGCTACATAACCCCCCGGTGGCCACAACGGGTTAGCTCATTACTCATTTAGCTCACAGACTACAAGGTTGGTCACAAGCAGTACCACCACTGCAGTCACTCTCTCCATCACCTGTGTTCCCTTACCAACACCACTCCCAACCACCAATCACCAGGTGTATTCAACAACAACCACCACATCGACAAACTTCACCAGCCCTATTAGAGATATTTTCTGAAACACTAGCACGTGTCGGAAAGACGTTTTATAAAGAGGTCAAGTAACTATATATTCTCGTGTTTTCCATCATAAGCCAACAGTCTAAGATGGACTTGGATATTACGAATTGCAGCCGTGGGCTGTGGCTGGTCAAGGTACCTAAATATTTGGAGGACAAATGGGCAGACTGTGCTGGCCATGACGTTGGAAAGCTTAAGATTACCAAGGTGCCTGGTAAACCTCCGACAATAACCTTTAAATCTAGTGAACACACCTTGAAGGACGGGAAAATTCCTCGGGAGCACAAGGTAATTTCTCATAGTTTAAAAGAAATGACACTCGGAGTTCTTTCTGAACCAGATCTCGGCAGCAGCAGCTCGGATGCTGCAGTTTCCGAGACACAGCAATTGTCCTTTGAGGGACAAGTCATCCACAAACTAGAATGTCAGCCTGTAGTGGACGACTACTATATCAATCAGAAAAGGGAAGCTGTGAAGAAAGCTGCCCAGTCTCTTCATACGGTAAAGCTTATTGACAGACCCCTCAACGGCTATAAGCCTATTTCACACATAAACATAATGTTTATTTAGAGCAGAAGAAGAAGGCAGAAGGCAAGACGATTCGTGATGATAAAGATAAGGTCATGGAGTTGTTGTTTGCTGCATTTGAAAAGCATCAGTATTACAATATTAAGGATCTCCACAAGATTACCCGACAACCAATCACATATCTAAAGGAGATCCTGAAAGACCTATGTAACTATAATGTTAAGAATCCTCACAAGAATATGTGGGAACTCAAGCCCGAGTACCGTCATTACAAGCTTGCCGAAAAGGCTGTGGAAAATTCAATGTATGATTAGGTTCATACTAAACTTTGTTTCACAGTACAAAGGTAAAGAAAACGTGAAAGATCCAGGCTCATACTCCAAGTCTGAGGTTATGATCTACCTTGCGGTGCTTGTGCCTCTATCCGCTATCCTTTACTGCAAGCCACGGCCGCTGCTCTGTCCCGTCTTCCAGACTGTGCAGTATCAGGACGAGTGGCAGAATGTCACAGAGATCGTGGTGTTTCCCATCAACCAGATCCTCCTCAACACCGTGTTCCAAGTCAGTGATGTTCCCGTGACCTCCGTCACAGTCCAGACGGTGACGGCACCAGCCCTGCAGCTGGTAATGATTGAGGTGAAGGTGGTGGAGGTGACTAAGCCCCTGATGGTAATGAACGTCGACACTGTCACCACCATAGAAGCAGCATCGCCTTTAACTTACTTTTATCACACCTTGAATATATCACAGATTCAATGTATCAATATCACGTGTTCATTGTATAGATATCATAAAAATAAATACTTATACAGAACTTCTTCTTGCTTAACCTATTTTAGATCAATGTTTTGACTAAGAATATAAGAAAAATGGAAAATCGCTGCTTACAGTGATCTGTTGACGAAATAAGGCAAATAGGACACTGGGATTTATTTATCAAAGCATTAGTAATAAAACACCTTGTGTTATTCTTCAGTTATATCCTGCTCTGGTTAGGCCCCATTTACATCATGCAGTTTAGTTTCGATTGCCGTGTTATATGTTGGGAATCCTGACACCCAAATTATTAACCCCTGTCACCACAACATAAATTGGCTGTGACCAGAAACTAATTTTACTAACCATTAATTTCAAGTAGGTGAATGTCAGAAGTTTTCTAGAAATCCATAACCGCGCAATTGCGTCAGTTACCACGTGCGATGACTGCTTTTTTTAACAAATTATTTAACAGTGGTGATTATGAGTTTCAAACGGCGAGGGAAGGGGAATAAAAAGCAAAAATGGTTTCAAACCTCAATACAGGTAAGGAAATAAATAAAAATTATCAATAAATATAATGCATAGTGTAGCTATGCACCTCTAAATTAATTAAGTGCGTCATTTTGTGTTTAAATCCATGGAAAATAGTGGTTTTAAATCCGCGGAGTTGACGCGCACATTAATATCCAACCATAAGACTAATCACTCACGTAAATTTATCCATTAATTGTGTGGATTATTTTCGTGTTAGGGTCAATAACATTAATAAATACTCATCAAATACCAGAGTTGAAGAGATTACCCCATACTAATTATATATACATCACTCAAAATAAGAGTCTTTTATATAAAACCAAACAAAATACATAGCACTATTCCATTACTCCTCATTATTATGGTATATAAATTTATTGCCAAACCTTAACTGTAGTTCGGCAGGAGCCCAACTAAATGTTGCTCAATCTAGCCTAATCTATTGATTTGTGCTAAGCCACTAAGGATAGGAACATAAGAACATAAGAACAAAGGCAACTGCAGAAGGCCTGTTGGCCCATACGAGGCAGCTCCTATTTATAACCACCCAATCCCACTCATATACATGTCCAACCCACGCTTGAAACAATCGAGGGACCCCACCTCCACAATGTTACGCGGCAATTGGTTTCACAAATCAACAACCCTGTTACTGAACCAGTATTTACCCAAGTCTTTCCTAAATCTAAACTTATCCAATTTATAACCATTGTTTCGTGTTCTGTCTTGTGTTGATACTTTTAATACCCTATTAATATCCCCTTTGTTTTGTCCATTCACCCACTTGTAAACCTCTATCATGTCACACCTAACTCTTCGCCTTTCCGGTGATGCAAGTTAAGCTTTGTTAATCTTTCTTCATATGAAAGATTTCTAATTTGGGGAATTAACTTAGTCATTCTATGCTGGACACGTTCAAGTGAATTTATATCCATTCTATAGTATGGCGACCAAAACTCAACTGTATAATCTAAATGGGGCCTAACCAGAGCAAGATATAGCTGAGGAACCACACCAGGTGTCTTGTTAATTACGCTTCGATTAATAAACCCTAGTGTCCTATTTGCCTTATTACGAACATTCAGGCATTGATTTTTTTGTTTTAAATTCTTACTAATCATAACTCCCAGATCCCTTTCGCAATCCGACTTCGCAATCTCAACACTTACCTTTATTCTTATGTTCTTAGACATATATGAATGAGATTAGGTGGTTATAAATAGCAGCTTTCTTGTGTGGGGCCAGTAGGACATCTGCAGTTACGTTTATTCTTATTTTCCTACGCTTAGATTTAGGAAATACCTGGGAAAATAGTGGTTCGGTAACATGGTTGTTGATTTGTGGAACCAATTATCGCATATCTTGATAGAAGTAGGATCCCTTGATTGTTTCAAGTATGCGTTGGACTTATATATTAATGGGATTGGGAAGATATAAATAGGTGCTGCCTCGTATGGGCCAATAGGCTTTCTGCAGTTACCTTCATTCTTGTTCCTAATTCCCTATTAATATCCCGTTTGATGTGTCCATCCATCCACTTGCACACCTCTACTAAGTCACTCCGAATTCTTGGCCTTTCTAGAGAATGCAAATTAGTACTACTTAGTCAATCTTTCTTCATATGACAAGTTTCTAATATGCAGGATTAACTTTGTTATTCTCGTATGGGCCAATAGGCCTTCTGCAGTTACCTTCATTCTTATGTTCCTAATACCCTATTAATATCCCGTTTGATGTGTCCATCCATCCACTTGCACACCTCTACTAAGTCACTCCGAATTCTTGGCCGTTCTAGAGAATGCAAATTTGTACTACTTAGTTAATCTTTCTTCATAAGTTTCTAATTTGCAGGATTAACTTTGTTATCCTACGCTGGGCGTGTTCTAGTGAATTTATATCAGAAAACGTATATTTTAACTTGTTAAAAATATTTTGATTCATATTCATAAACAGTCTACTCATGCACATGTATAAACAAACATGCCTCGTATTGTCAGTTTAACTTTATTCTAATGTTCTTAACAATTTGAATATTTATCGGCATCGAGAAATGACCAAATAAACAAGTTCCATCATCCAGCAACATCAGTCACCTGAGATAGCTGCTACATAACCCCCCCGGTGGCCACAACGGGTTACTCCATTTGGTCACCACTTGGTCCGGGAGACTTGGTCCGATCTCCCGTCACGAGATCATCTGGTCACCATTTGGTCCGGGAGACATCTCCCGTCACGCAGGGTGCAGTCGCACCTCCACAGATCTCCAGTATCATCTATTGATACTGGTAATGGCTCAAAAGGGCCACCACTTACGAGCTATTCATGCCTGTGCCACCTTTCGGGTGGCTTCATCTTCATCTTAACACATTCACAAGGGAGACATCTCCCGTCATGCAGGGTGCATTCGCACCTCCACAGATCCCCAGTATCAGCTCTTGATACTGGTAATGGCTTAAAATGGCCACCACTTACGGGCTATTTATGCCCGTGCCACCTTTTAGGTTCCTTCATCTTCATCTTAACACATTCATAAGGGAGACATCTCCCGTCATGCAGGGTTCATTCACACCTCCACAGATCTCCAGTATCAGCTCTTGATACTGGTAATGGCTTAAAAGGACCACCACTTACGGGCTATTTATGCCCGTGCCACCTTTTGGGTTGCTTCATCTTCATCTTAAACACATTCATAAGGGAGACATCTCCCGTCATGCAGGGTGCATTCGCACCTCCACAGATCTCCAGTATCAGCTCTTGATACTGGTAATGGCTTAAAAGGGCCACCACTTACGGGCTATTCATGCCCGTGCCACCTTTTGGGTGGCTTAATCTTCATCATCATCATCACAACGGGTTAGCTAATTACTCATTTAGCTCACAGACTACAAGGTTGGTCACAAGCAGTACCACCACTGCAGTCACTCTCTCCATCACCTGTGTTCCCTTACCAACACCACTCCCAACCACCAATCACCAGGTGTATTCAACAACAACCACCACATCTGGTTGATTTGAATTGGTTGATTTGTGGAACCAATTGGCGCGTAACGTGGTGGAGGTGGGGTCCCTCGATTGTTTCAAGCGCGTGTTGGACAAGTATATGAGTGGGATTGGGTGGTTATAGTATAGGAGCTGCCTCGAATGGGCCAATAGGCCTTCTGCAGTTTCCCTTGTTCTTATGTTCTTATGTTCTTATCGACAAACTTCACCAGCCCTATTAGAGATATTTTCTGAAACACTAGCACGTGTCGGAAAGACGTTTTATAAAGAGGTCAAGTAACTATATATTCTCGTGTTTTCCATCATGAGCCAACAGTCTAAGATGGACTTGGATATTACGAATTGCAGCCGTGGGCTGTGGCTGGTCAAGGTACCTAAATATTTGGGGGACAAATGGGCAGACTGTGCTGGCCATGACGTTGGAAAGCTTAAGATTACCAAGGTGCCTGGTAAACCTCCGACAATAACCTTTAAATCTAGTGAACACACCTTGAAGGACGGGAAAATTCCTCGGGAGCACAAGGTAATTTCTCATAGTTTAAAAGAAATGACACTCGGAGTTCTTTCTGAACCAGATCTCGGCAGCAGCAGCTCGGATGCTGCAGTTTCCGAGACACAGCAATTGTCCTTTGAGGGACAAGTCATCCACAAACTAGAATGTCAGCCTGTAGTGGACGACTACTATATCAATCAGAAAAGGGAAGCTGTGAAGAAAGCTGCCCAGTCTCTTCATACGGTAAAGCTTATTGACAGACCCCTCAACGGCTATAAGCCTATTTCACACCATAAACATAATGTTTATTTAGAGCAGAAGAAGAAGGCAGAAGGCAAGACGATTCGTGATGATAAAGATAAGGTCATGGAGTTGTTGTTTGCTGCATTTGAAAAGCATCAGTATTACAATATTAAGGATCTCCACAAGATTACCCGACAACCAATCACATATCTAAAAGAGATCCTGAAAGACCTATGTAACTATAATGTTAAGAATCCTCACAAGAATATGTGGGAACTCAAGCCCGAGTACCGTCATTACAAGCTTGCCGAAAAGGCTGTGGAAAATTCAATGTATGATTAGGTTCATACTAAACTTTGTTTCACAGTACAAAGGTAAAGAAAACGTGAAAGATCCAGGCAAATATTAGCCTCATACTCCAAGTCTGAGGTTATGATCTACCTTGCGGTGCTTGTGCCTCTATCCGCTACCCTTTACTGCAAGCCACGGCCGCTGCTCTGTCCCGTCTTCCAGACTGTGCAGTATCAGGACGAGTGGCAGAATGTCACAGAGATCGTGGTGTTTCCCATCAACCAGATCCTCCTCAACACCGTGTTCCAAGTCAGTGATGTTCCCGTGACCTCCGTCACAGTCCAGACGGTGACGGCACCAGCCCTGCAGCTGGTAATGATTGAGGTGAAGGTGGTGGAGGTGACTAAGCCCCTGATGGTGATGAACGTCGACACTGTCACCACCATAGAAGCAGCATCGCCTTTAACTTACTTTTATGACACCTTGAATATATCACAGATTCAATGTATCAATATCACGTGTTCATTGTATAGATATCATAAAAATAAATACTTATACAGAACTTCTTCTTGCTTAACCTATTTTAGATCAATGTTTTGACTAAGAATATAACATAAGAACATAAGAACAAAGGTAACTGCAGAAGGCCTATTGGCCCATACGAGGCAGCTCCTATTCTATAACCACCCAATCCCACTCATATACTTGTCCAACCCGTGCTTGAAACAATCGAGGGACCCCACCTCCACAATGTTACGCGGCAATTGGTTCCACAAATCAACAACCCTGTTACTGAACCAGTATTTACCCAAGTCTTTCCTAAATCTAAACTTATCCAATTTATATCCATTGTTTCGTGTTCTGTCCTGTGTTGATACTTTTAATACCCTATTAATATCCCCCCGGTTATGTCCATTCATCCACTTGTAAACCTCTATCATGTCACCCCTAACTCTTCGCCTTTCCAGTGAATGCAACTTAAGCTTTGTTAATCTTTCTTCATATGAAAGATTTCTAATTTGGGGAATTAACTTAGTCATCCTACGCTGGACACGTTCAAGTGAATTTATATCCATTCTATAATATGGCGACCAAAACTGAACTGCATAATCTAAATGGGGCCTAACTAGAGCAAGATATAGCTTGAGAACCACACCAGGTGTCTTGTTACTAACGCTGCGATTAATAAATCCAAGTGTCCGATTTGCCTTATTACGAACATTTATGCATTGATCCTTTTGTTTTAAATTCTTACTAATCATAACTCCCAGATCCCTTTCGCAATCCGACTTCGCAATCACAACACCATCTAGCTCGTATCTTGTAACTCTATCATCATTACCTAACCTCAGAACTTTACATTTATCAGCATTAAACTGCATCTGCCAATCCTTTGACCATTTCAAAACCCTATCTAGATCAACTTGAAGTGATAGTGAGTCCTCCTCCGAATTAATTTCCCTACCGATTTTCGTATCATCGGCAAATTTGCAAATGTTGCTACTCAAACCTGAATCTAAATCATTTATATATATTATAAACAACAGAGGTCCCAGGACAGAGCCTTGAGGCACTCCACTTACAACATTTTCCCACTCTGACTTGATTCCATTTATACTAACTCTCTGTTTCCTTTGGTATAACCATAAGAACATAAGAACATAAGAACAAAGGTAACTGCAGAAGGCCTATTGGCCCATACGAGGCAGCTCCTATTCTATAACCACCCAATCCCACTCATATACTTGTCCAACCCGTGCTTGAAACAATCGAGGGACCCCACCTCCACAATGTTACGCGGCAATTGGTTCCACAAATCAACAACCCTGTTACTGAACCAGTATTTACCCAAGTCTTTCCTAAATCTAAACTTATCCAATTTATATCCATTGTTTCGTGTTCTGTCCTGTGTTGATACTTTTAATACCCTATTAATATCCCCCCGGTTATGTCCATTCATCCACTTGTAAACCTCTATCATGTCACCCCTAACTCTTCGACTTTCCAGCCATGCCCTAATCCAGCTTAATATAGCACCCCCAATACCATGAGACTCTATTTTTTTAATCAGTCTTTCATGTGGCACTGTATCAAAAGCTTTGCTAAAGTCAAGGTATACAACATCGCAATCCTTACCACTATCAACTGCCTCAACAATGCTAGAATAAAAAGATAACAAATTTGTTAAACATGAACGGCCATTTATAAAACCATGTTGCGACTCAATTATTAATTTATGTTTTTCAAGATGAAGACGAATTTTATTTGCTATTATAGATTCGAGTAACTTTCCCACAATAGACGTTAGGCTAATTGGTCGATAGTTAGACGCAAGTGATCTATCTCCTTTCTTAAAAACTGGTATCACATTAGCAACTTTCCAAAACTCTGGCACTCTGCCTGACTCTATTGATTTATTAAATATGGTTGACAGTGGGTCACAAAGCTCCTCTTTGCATTCTTTAAGCACCCTAGCAAACACTTCATCCGGCCCTGGGGATTTGTTTGGTTTGAGTTTTACTATTTGTTTAAGAACATCCTCCCTGGTAACTGCTAAACTCGTCAACCTGTCCTCGTCCCCACCCACATAGACTTGTTCGGCTGAAGGCATATTGTTAAGTTCCTCTTTAGTAAATACAGATACAAAATATTTATTAAAAATACTACTCATCTCTTCATCACTATCTGTTATTTGACCTGTCTCAGTTTTTAATGGACCTATCCTTTCCCTAGTCTTAGTACGATATAACTGAAAAAACCCTTTAGGATTTGTCTTTGCTTGCCCTGCTATGCGAACTTCATAGTTTCTTTTTGCTTTCCTTATCTCTTTTTTAACATTTCTAACCAGTTGTACGAATTCCTGTTCTAAAGTGACCTCCCCATTTTTAATCCTTTTGTACCAAGCTCTCTTTTTACCTATAAGGTTCTTCAAATTCTTTGTTATCCACTTTGGGTCATTAGTATACGATCTATTCAATTTGTATGGTATACTACGTTCCTGTGCTTTGTTTAGAATTTTCTTAAATAAGTTATATATTGAATCCACATCGAAATCCCCATTTAAGTCACCTATCGCTGGGTTCATGTCTCGCTCCAAGACCGGCCCACACCCCATACCCAAGCCTTTCCAATCAATTTGACCCAAAAAATTTCTTAGGCTATTAAAATCAGCTTTTCGAAAATCTGGCACTTTAACAGAATTTTCTCCTACTGGTCTATTCCATTCTATGCTAAATCTGATTTCTTTGTGATCACTGCTCCCTAGCTCACTCCCTATTTCGATGTCATTAATTTGCGTTTCCCTGTTAGTTAACACTAAATCTAAAATATTATTTTCCCGTGTTGGTTCCTTAATGTGTTGCGTAAGAAAGCAATCGTCAATTAATTCTAGAAAATCTTCTGCTTCACTATTCCCTGTTTCGTTCAACCAGTTTATTCCGCTAAAATTAAAGTCACCCATGACATAAATACTGTTAGATCTAGATGCTCTAGATATTTCATCCCATAGATGCTTTGCTTCCATTCTGTCTAAATTTGGTGGCCTATATATTACTCCTATTATAATATTATTAGCTTTTTCGTTTAATTCAATCCAAATAGTTTCTGTGTGTGGCTCTGTTTTGATTCCCTCTTTGAGACTACATTTCAAATTGTCCCTAACATATATGGCTACTCCACCTCCTCGTCTAATATATCTATCTGTGTGAAATAGTTTAAATCCATATATTTGATATTCAGCTAATAGTTCTCTATTTTCTACATTCATCCACGTTTCGGTAAGTGCAATAATATCTTTTTTTTCTGTGCCGACAAGAGCATTTAATTCGTTAATTTTATTTCTTAGACTTCTACTGTTAGTGTAATATACCCTAAGTGAATTGTTATTTTGCGGACCTTCTCTTACCCTGATCGTTTTGCCAATTCCTTTCTCCCACAAACACATACTTTTATTACCTCCTTCCTCCAAATCAATTCCCATACCTCTATCTACTAACAGTTTAAACCCAAACAAACACCTCTAACCACTTCTTCTAGCGAGTTCGCAACAGCAACAACCCCAGCTCTCGATAGATGCACCCCATCACGAGCATACATTTCATTTCTTCCATAGAAGTGTTCCCAGTTGTCTATGAAAGATATTGCATTTGATTTGCAATATCTTTCCAGCCGGCAATTGACACCAAGTGCCCTCGATATCCATTCATTTCCCACTCCCTTTCTTGGAAGAATGCCACATATGATCGGGATTCCTCCCTTGCTCCTAACTAACTCTATGGCTGTTTTATACCTCTGAATCAGTTCCTCACTCCTGACTCGACCAACATCATTTCCTCCCACGCTAATGCAAATAATGGGATTGTTCCCATTACCAGCCATAATATCATTCATGTTGTTTATAATATCACCAATGCCAGCTCCGGGATAGCAAACCCTTAACCTGTTCCCCCTATCTCTAGCACAAAACGTTCTATCCAAATACCTTATCTGGGAATCTCCCACAACTAATGTTTGCTTAGGTACTTCCTTTACTTTCTGAGGGGCCTGCGCTTCCTTTCTCTTCGTTGCTTTCCCTTTTGCGCGATCCACAGTCTCTCCACAGCACTCGTCCTCCAAAACGTCAAATGAATTTGAAGTTGCTATGGCGTTTGAAGGCGGCTTTATCAAAGTCTTCTTAAGGCCCCTGTCTTTCGCAACTTTCAGGCATTGATTTTTTTGTTTTAAATTCTTACTAATCATAACTCCCAGATCCCTTTCGCAATCCGACTTCGCAATCTCAACACTTACCTTTATTCTTATGTTCTTAGACATATATGAATGAGATTAGGTGGTTATAAATAGCAGCTTTCTTGTGTGGGGCCAGTAGGACATCTGCAGTTACGTTTATTCTTATTTTCCTACGCTTAGATTTAGGAAATACCTGGGAAAATAGTGGTTCGGTAACATGGTTGTTGATTTGTGGAACCAATTATCGCATATCTTGATAGAAGTAGGATCCCTTGATTGTTTCAAGTATGCGTTGGACTTATATATTAATGGGATTGGGAAGATATAAATAGGTGCTGCCTCGTATGGGCCAATAGGCTTTCTGCAGTTACCTTCATTCTTGTTCCTAATTCCCTATTAATATCCCGTTTGATGTGTCCATCCATCCACTTGCACACCTCTACTAAGTCACTCCGAATTCTTGGCCTTTCTAGAGAATGCAAATTAGTACTACTTAGTCAATCTTTCTTCATATGACAAGTTTCTAATATGCAGGATTAACTTTGTTGTTCTCGTATGGGCCAATAGGCCTTCTGCAGTTACCTTCATTCTTATGTTCCTAATACCCTATTAATATCCCGTTTGATGTGTCCATCCATCCACTTGCACACCTCTACTAAGTCACTCCGAATTCTTGGCCGTTCTAGAGAATGCAAATTTGTACTACTTAGTTAATCTTTCTTCATAAGTTTCTAATTTGCAGGATTAACTTTGTTATCCTACGCTGGGCGTGTTCTAGTGAATTTATATCAGAAAACGTATATTTTAACTTGTTAAAAATATTTTGATTCATATTCATAAACAGTCTACTCATGCACATGTATAAACAAACATGCCTCGTATTGTCAGTTTAACTTTATTCTAATGTTCTTAACAATTTGAATATTTATCGGCATCGAGAAATGACCAAATAAACAAGTTCCATCATCCAGCAACATCAGTCACCTGAGATAGCTGCTACATAACCCCCCCGGTGGCCACAACGGGTTACTCCATTTGGTCACCACTTGGTCCGGGAGACTTGGTCCGATCTCCCGTCACGAGATCATCTGGTCACCATTTGGTCCGGGAGACATCTCCCGTCACGCAGGGTGCAGTCGCACCTCCACAGATCTCCAGTATCATCTATTGATACTGGTAATGGCTCAAAAGGGCCACCACTTACGAGCTATTCATGCCTGTGCCACCTTTCGGGTGGCTTCATCTTCATCTTAACACATTCACAAGGGAGACATCTCCCGTCATGCAGGGTGCATTCGCACCTCCACAGATCCCCAGTATCAGCTCTTGATACTGGTAATGGCTTAAAATGGCCACCACTTACGGGCTATTTATGCCCGTGCCACCTTTTAGGTTCCTTCATCTTCATCTTAACACATTCATAAGGGAGACATCTCCCGTCATGCAGGGTTCATTCACACCTCCACAGATCTCCAGTATCAGCTCTTGATACTGGTAATGGCTTAAAAGGGCCACCACTTACGGGCTATTTATGCCCGTGCCACCTTTTGGGTTGCTTCATCTTCATCTTAAACACATTCATAAGGGAGACATCTCCCGTCATGCAGGGTGCATTCGCACCTCCACAGATCTCCAGTATCAGCTCTTGATACTGGTAATGGCTTAAAAGGGCCACCACTTACGGGCTATTCATGCCCGTGCCACCTTTTGGGTGGCTTAATCTTCATCATCATCATCACAACGGGTTAGCTAATTACTCATTTAGCTCACAGACTACAAGGTTGGTCACAAGCAGTACCACCACTGCAGTCACTCTCTCCATCACCTGTGTTCCCTTACCAACACCACTCCCAACCACCAATCACCAGGTGTATTCAACAACAACCACCACATCTGGTTGATTTGGTTGATTTGAATTGGTTGATTTGTGGAACCAATTGGCGCGTAACGTGGTGGAGGTGGGGTCCCTCGATTGTTTCAAGCGCGTGTTGGACAAGTATATGAGTGGGATTGGGTGGTTATAGTATAGGAGCTGCCTCGAATGGGCCAATAGGCCTTCTGCAGTTTCCCTTGTTCTTATGTTCTTATGTTCTTATCGACAAACTTCACCAGCCCTATTAGAGATATTTTCTGAAACACTAGCACGTGTCGGAAAGACGTTTTATAAAGAGGTCAAGTAACTATATATTCTCGTGTTTTCCATCATGAGCCAACAGTCTAAGATGGACTTGGATATTACGAATTGCAGCCGTGGGCTGTGGCTGGTCAAGGTACCTAAATATTTGGGGGACAAATGGGCAGACTGTGCTGGCCATGACGTTGGAAAGCTTAAGATTACCAAGGTGCCTGGTAAACCTCCGACAATAACCTTTAAATCTAGTGAACACACCTTGAAGGACGGGAAAATTCCTCGGGAGCACAAGGTAATTTCTCATAGTTTAAAAGAAATGACACTCGGAGTTCTTTCTGAACCAGATCTCGGCAGCAGCAGCTCGGATGCTGCAGTTTCCGAGACACAGCAATTGTCCTTTGAGGGACAAGTCATCCACAAACTAGAATGTCAGCCTGTAGTGGACGACTACTATATCAATCAGAAAAGGGAAGCTGTGAAGAAAGCTGCCCAGTCTCTTCATACGGTAAAGCTTATTGACAGACCCCTCAACGGCTATAAGCCTATTTCACACCATAAACATAATGTTTATTTAGAGCAGAAGAAGAAGGCAGAAGGCAAGACGATTCGTGATGATAAAGATAAGGTCATGGAGTTGTTGTTTGCTGCATTTGAAAAGCATCAGTATTACAATATTAAGGATCTCCACAAGATTACCCGACAACCAATCACATATCTAAAAGAGATCCTGAAAGACCTATGTAACTATAATGTTAAGAATCCTCACAAGAATATGTGGGAACTCAAGCCCGAGTACCGTCATTACAAGCTTGCCGAAAAGGCTGTGGAAAATTCAATGTATGATTAGGTTCATACTAAACTTTGTTTCACAGTACAAAGGTAAAGAAAACGTGAAAGATCCAGGCAAATATTAGCCTCATACTCCAAGTCTGAGGTTATGATCTACCTTGCGGTGCTTGTGCCTCTATCCGCTACCCTTTACTGCAAGCCACGGCCGCTGCTCTGTCCCGTCTTCCAGACTGTGCAGTATCAGGACGAGTGGCAGAATGTCACAGAGATCGTGGTGTTTCCCATCAACCAGATCCTCCTCAACACCGTGTTCCAAGTCAGTGATGTTCCCGTGACCTCCGTCACAGTCCAGACGGTGACGGCACCAGCCCTGCAGCTGGTAATGATTGAGGTGAAGGTGGTGGAGGTGACTAAGCCCCTGATGGTGATGAACGTCGACACTGTCACCACCATAGAAGCAGCATCGCCTTTAACTTACTTTTATGACACCTTGAATATATCACAGATTCAATGTATCAATATCACGTGTTCATTGTATAGATATCATAAAAATAAATACTTATACAGAACTTTTTCTTGCTTAACCTATTTTAGATCAATGTTTTGACTAAGAATATAAGAAAAATGGAAAATCGCTGCTTACAGTGATCTGTTGACGAAATAAGGCAAATAGGACACTGGGATTTATTTATCAAAGCATTAGTAATAAAACACCTTGTGTTATTCTTCAGTTATATCCTGCTCTGGTTAGGCCCCATTTACATCATGCAGTTTAGTTTCGATTGCCGTGTTATATGTTGGGAATCCTGACACCCAAATTATTAACCCCTGTCACCACAACATAAATTGGCTGTGACCAGAAACTTATTTTACTAACCATTAATTTCAAGTAGGTGAATGTCAGAAGTTTTCTAGAAATCCATAACCGCGCAATTGCGTCAGTTACCACGTGCGATGACTGCTTTTTTTTAACAAATTATTTAACAGTTGTGATTATGAGTTTCAAACGGCGAGGGAAGGGGAATAAAAAGCAAAAATGGTTTCAAACCTCAATACAGGTAAGGAAATAAATAAAAATTATCAATAAATATAATGCATAGTGTAGCTATGCACCTCTAAATTAATTAAGTGCGTCATTTTGTGTTTAAATCCATGGAAAATAGTGGTTTTAAATCCGCGGAGTTGACGCGCACATTAATATCCAACTATAAGACTAAGCACTCACGTAAATTTATCCATTAATTGTGTGGATTATTTTCGTGTTAGGGTCAATAACATATTAATAAATACTCATCAAATACCAGAGTTGAAGAGATTACCCCATACTAATTATATATACATCACTCAAAATAAGAGTCTTTTATATAAAACCAAACAAAATACATAGCACTATTCCATTACTCCTCATTATTATGGTATATAAATTTATTGCCAAACCTTAACTGTAGTTAGGCAGGAACCCAACTAAATGTTGCTCAATCTAGCCTAATCTATTGATTTGTGCTAAGCCACTAAGGATAGGAACATAAGAACAAAGGCAACTGCAGAAGGCCTGTTGGCCCATACGAGGCAGCTCCTATTTATAACCACCCAATCCCACTCATATACATGTCCAACCCACGCTTGAAACAATCGAGGGACCCCACCTCCACAATGTTACGCGGCAATTGGTTTCACAAATCAACAACCCTGTTACTGAACCAGTATTTACCCAAGTCTTTCCTAAATCTAAACTTATCCAATTTATAACCATTGTTTCGTGTTCTGTCTTGTGTTAAGAACATAAGAACATAAGAACAAAGGTAACTGCAGAAGGCCTATTGGCCCATACGAGGCAGCTCCTATTCTATAACCACCCAATCACACTCATATACTTGTCCAACCCGTGCTTGAAACAATCGAGGGACCCCACCTCCACAATGTTACGCGGCAATTGGTTCCACAAATCAACAACCCTGTTACTGAACCAGTATTTACCCAAGTCTTTCCTAAATCTAAACTTATCCAATTTATACCCATTGTTTCGTGTTCTGTCCTGTGTTGATACTTTTAATACCCTACCAATATCCCCCCAGTTATGTCCATTCATCCACTTGTAAACCTCTATCATGTCACCCCTAACTCTTCGCCTTTCCAGTGAATGCAACTTAAGCTTTGTTAATCTTTCTTCATATGAAAGATTTCTAATTTGGGGAATTAACTTAGTCATCCTACGCTGGACACGTTCAAGTGAATTTATATCCATTCTATAATATGGCGACCAAAACTGAACTGCATAATCTAAATGGGGCCTAACTAGAGCAAGATATAGCTTGAGAACCACACCAGGTGTCTTGTTACTAACGCTGCGATTAATAAATCCAAGTGTCCGATTTGCCTTATTACGAACATTTATGCATTGATCCTTTTGTTTTAAATTCTTACTAATCATAACTCCCAGATCCCTTTCGCAATCCGACTTCGCAATCACAACACCATCTAGCTCGTATCTTGTAACTCTATCATCATTACCTAACCTCAGAACTTTACATTTATCAGCATTAAACTGCATCTGCCAATCCTTTGACCATTTCAAAACCCTATCTAGATCAACTTGAAGTGATAGTGAGTCCTCCTCCGAATTAATTTCCCTACCGATTTTCGTATCATCGGCAAATTTGCAAATGTTGCTACTCAAACCTGAATCTAAATCATTTATATATATTATAAACAACAGAGGTCCCAGGACAGAGCCTTGAGGCACTCCACTTACAACATTTTCCCACTCTGACTTGATTCCATTTATACTAACTCTCTGTTTCCTTTGGTATAGCCATGCCCTAATCCAGCTTAATATAGCACCCCCAATACCATGAGACTCTATCTTTTTAATCAGTCTTTCATGTGGCACTGTATCAAAAGCTTTGCTAAAGTCAAGGTATACAACATCGCAATCCTTACCACTATCAACTGCCTCAACAATGCTAGAATAAAAAGATAACAAATTTGTTAAACATGAACGGCCATTTATAAAACCATGTTGCGACTCAATTATTAATTTATGTTTTTCAAGATGAAGACGAATTTTATTTGCTATTATAGATTCGAGTAACTTTCCCACAATAGACGTTAGGCTAATTGGTCGATAGTTAGACGCAAGTGATCTATCTCCTTTCTTAAAAACTGGTATCACATTAGCAACTTTCCAAAACTCTGGCACTCTGCCTGACTCTATTGATTTATTAAATATGGTTGACAGTGGGTCACAAAGCTCCTCTTTGCATTCTTTAAGCACCCTGGCAAACACTTCATCCGGCCCTGGGGATTTGTTTGGTTTGAGTTTTACTATTTGTTTAAGAACATCCTCCCTGGTAACTGCTAAACTCGTCAACCTGTCCTCGTCCCCACCCACATAGACTTGTTCGGCTGAAGGCATATTGTTAAGTTCCTCTTTAGTAAATACAGATACAAAATATTTATTAAAAATACTACTCATCTCTTCATCACTATCTGTTATTTGACCTGTCTCAGTTTTTAATGGACCTATCCTTTCCCTAGTCTTAGTACGATATAACTGAAAAAACCCTTTAGGATTTGTCTTTGCTTGCCCTGCTATGCGAACTTCATAGTTTCTTTTTGCTTTCCTTATCTCTTTTTTAACATTTCTAACCAGTTGTACGAATTCCTGTTCTAAAGTGACCTCCCCATTTTTAATTCTTTTGTACCAAGCTCTCTTTTTACCTATAAGGTTCTTCAAATTCTTTGTTATCCACTTTGGGTCATTAGTATTCGATCTATTCAATTTGTATGGTATACTACGTTCCTGTGCTTTGTTTAGAATATTCTTAAATAAGTTATATATTGAATCCACATCGAAATCCCCATTTAAGTCACCTATCGCTGGGATCATGTCTCGCTCCAAGACCGGCCCACACCCCATACCCAAGACTTTCCAATCAATTTGACCCAAAAAATTTCTTAGGCTATTAAAATCAGCTTTTCGAAAATCTGGCACTTTAACAGAATTTTCTCCTACTGGTCTATTCCATTCTATGCTAAATCTGATTTCTTTGTGATCACTGCTCCCTAGCTCACTCCCTATTTCGATGTCATTAATTTGCGTTTCCCTGTTAGTTAACACTAAATCTAAAATATTATTTTCCCGTGTTGGTTCCTTAATGTGTTGCGTAAGAAAGCAATCGTCAATTAATTCTAGAAAATCTTCTGCTTCACTATTCCCTGTTTTGTTCAACCAGTTTATTCCGCTAAAATTAAAGTCACCCATGACATAAATACTGTTAGATCTAGATGCTCTAGATATTTCATCCCATAGATGCTTTGCTTCCATTCTGTCTAAATTTGGTGGCCTATATATTACTCCAATTATAATATTATTAGCTTTTTCGTTTAATTCAATCCAAATAGTTTCTGTGTGTGGCTCTGTTTTGATTCCCTCTTTGAGACTACATTTCAAATTGTCCCTAACATATATGGCTACTCCACCTCCTCGTCTAATATATCTATCTGTGTGAAATAGTTTAAATCCATATATTTGATATTCAGCTAATAGTTCTCTATTTTCTACATTCATCCACGTTTCGGTAAGTGCAATAATATCTATTTTTTCTGTGCAGACAAGAGCATTTAATTCGTTAATTTTATTTCTTAGACTTCTACTGTTAGTGTAATATACCCTAAGTGAATTGTTATTTTGCGGACCTTCTCTTTCCCTGATCGTTTTGCCAATTCCTTTCTCCCACAAACACATACTTTTATTACCTCCTTCCTCCAAATCAATTCCCATACCTCTATCTACTAACAGTTTATAGAGGTATGGGAATTGATTTGGAGGAAGGAGGTAATAAAAGTATGTGTTTGTGGGAGAAAGGAATTGGCAAGTGTTGATACTTTTAATACCCTATTAATATCCCCTTTGTTTTGTCCATTCACCCACTTGTAAACCTCTATCATGTCACACCTAACTCTTCGCCTTTCCAGTGATGCAAGTTAAGCTTTGTTAATCTTTCTTCATATGAAAGATTTCTAATTTGGGGAATTAACTTAGTCATTCTATGCTGGACACGTTCAAGTGAATTTATATCCATTCTATATTATGGCGACCAAAACTTTTTACTGTATAATCTAAATGGGGCCTAACCAGAGCAAGATATAGTTGAGGAACCACACCAGGTGTCTTGTTAATTACGCTTCGATTAATAAACCTATTGTCCTATTTGCCTTATTACGAACATTCAGGCATTGATCTTTTTGTTTTAAATTCTTACTAATCATAACTCCCAGATCCCTTTCGCAATCCGACTTCGCAATCTCAACACTTACCTTTATTCTTATGCTCTTAGACATATATGAATGAGATTAGGTGGTTATAAATAGCAGCTTTCTTGTGTGGGGCCAGTAGGACATCTGCAGTTACGTTTATTCTTATTTTCCTACGTTTAGATTTAGGAAATACCCGGGAAAATAGTGGTTCGGTAACATGGTTGTTGATTTGTGGAACCAATTATCGCATATCTTGATAGAAGTAGGATCCCTTGATTGTTTCAAGTATGCGTTGGACTTATATATTAATGGAATTGGGAAGATATAAATAGGTGCTGCCTCGTATGGGCCAATAGGCTTTCTGCAGTTACCTTCATTCTTGTTCCTAATTCCCTATTAATATCCCGTTTGATGTGTCCATCCATCCACTTGCACACCTCTACTAAGTCACTCCGAATTCTTGGCCTTTCTAGAGAATGCAAATTAGTACTACTTAGTCAATCTTTCTTCATATGACAAGTTTCTAATATGCAGGATTAACTTTGTTATTCTCGTATGGGCCAATAGGCCTTCTGCAGTTACCTTCATTCTTATGTTCCTAATACCCTATTAATATCCCGTTTGATGTGTCCATCCATCCACTTGCACACCTCTACTAAGTCACTCCGAATTCTTGGCCGTTCTAGAGAATGCAAATTTGTACTACTTAGTTAATCTTCCTTCATATGACAAGTTTCTAATTTGCAGGATTAACTTTGTTATCCTACGCTGGGCGTGTTCTAGTGAATTTATATCAGAAAACGTATATTTTAACTTGTTAAAAATATTTTGATTCATATTCATAAACAGTCTACTCATGCACATGTATAAACATACATGCCTCGTATTGTCAGTTTAGCTTTATTCTAATGTTCTTAGCAATTTGAATATTTATCGGCATCGAGAAATGACCAAATAAACAAGTTCCATCATCCAGCAACATCAGTCACCTGAGATAGCTGCTACATAACCCCCGGTGGCCACAACGGGTTAGTTCATTACTCATTTAGCTCACAGACTACAAGGTTGGTCACAACAGCTGCTCCGAGGAACAAACAGTTGTGTAGTTGTACACCAGACGTCACGTCCTTCACTCATCAGACCACTCCACAAGTGATCATTTGAAATTTCATCATGGAATTCCAATTGACTTATAATCGATCCAGCAATGCTGCTCAGAGTATGAAAAGACCATCGATAATGGATACCAGTTCCGAAAGTGACGGCGAGTGTCATCACGTGAATAAGGCTAACAGGACAAGCCACTCCATGACGACCCATCGCCCATTAATCTCTCCAGCTTCTCCAGCTCTCCCAGCGCCTCAGACTAGATCTACGTTTCCGGTCTTCAAAGTGCAGCACACGGAAGGTAAGTACGCTACTGTAGTGGACCTGGAAAAAAGAGTACCCCAAGCTCCAGGTCAGGGCAAAACCTAATCTCAAAGGAGAATACATTCTGAGGCCAAAAGACGAGTCGGCCGCTTCGATTCTAAAAAATTACGCAAAATGTGAGGAACTGAAACCAGAGGATAAAATAAGTAAAGTCATTGTCCTCCACTATCCCTTGCATATGGCCCTTGGCCATCTCGAAAAGCTGAACTATGTGGTGTCAGCAGAGAGATGCCAAGTACGAACAAAACAAGAAACTCGACAAGTCCTTCTCACAGTAAGAGGACGGATCCCGGAAAAACTTGACCTTGGAATCTGGGGGGTGTTCCAACACAGGCCTTACACCCCAGAACCCCTAAGATGCTTTAGATGTCAGAGATTTGGGCATCACAAAGATGGCTGCCAACGCCCAGTGAGGTGCGGAGTCTGCAGCCAGCCCCATGATACAAAAACATGTATTGATAAATTCAAGGCAAACCACCCTGTTCAGGCAAAATGCCCAAATTGTTCCAAGGCACATCATGCCTGGAACTTGAAATGCCCTGAAAGGCTCAAAAGGCTTCAAACGAACCCCACCACGCCAACAGCGGAGCCGAAACCCCCACCAAAACGAATACCAGCTCCCATGCCCACTAAAACCGCGTGGGGTCTACCCATTCAGGAAGAGGGGGCACACGGCCCTTCACCATCGGCCATGGTGAAAGGTGAGAAGACAGTACAGGACAAAAAGAAAGATGGAGGACACAAGACTCATGTTCAAAGCAGTCGGCCTCCCATTTCATCCAGCAAGCACACTGGGGCCAATAGGAGTAGCAATTCCAGTGCCAAGGTTACCACCGAGAAGGGTCTAAAAGCCACTAGGCCCTCAACCTGCACAACATTAAATAGTGCTCCCACTGAACTGAACGCTCTCTGGCAAATGCTCAAAACTTTGGTCACTGAGTTAATCGAAAGTCTGCTGTCTTCACGTGGAATCAAGCAAACCACAGAGACTCGGAAGACAATTGAGCACAAGCTCAAAAAATTCGAAGATGTAATATCCACACCGTCAAGACAGCAGGGCAAGAGGCACCCCCATAAAAAGCAGATAGAGTCCAGGTAGTCGGAAAGCGACATTGATGAGGCAATTTCAGGACCACTAAGAACCTATACCCCAATTGCAACTTCCATGGCGTGTTCATCAGACTCCATGGATACCACGGAATTATCAGCACATTCCAAGAACCTAGAATTCTAAAGATCCTGCAATGGAATGCGCAAGGACTGCGCACTAAATTGCAACACTTGCAATGCATAGCAGCAACCAAAGGCATAGACATCCTGATACTACAGGAGAGCTTGCTTCGAGCCGGATTAGAACCTAAAATCTCAGGCTATCGAGGCTTCTTCCTTCCATGGATCAATGGGCAATCCAGGGGATGTGCAATCTATGTAAAATGTGACCTGATCTCCAAATCCATAACCAGCCCACACAATTGTGGAGCAGGGACAGAGGTAATGGGAGTCACCATTGAGCTAAGACACGACAAACTTGAAGTGTTCAATGTGTACAGGTCTCCACAAGCCGAAATGGATCTCTCTGTGTTATTTGGACACGCGACAACAACAAACACAATCATTTGTGGAGATTTTAATGCCCATCATCGATTGGCACTGGGCTCGAACAAAACAAATGAAGCCGGCATACACATTACACATCTACTGGACCAGCTTCCAGAAATACAAATCCTAAACAAGAATGAACCTACCCACATCCAAGGAGGCAGATTAGACCTAACCTTCGTTTCAGCCTCCCTAAGAGATGCAGCAACATGGTCAGTTGAGCCCACACTCACAAGCGACCACTATGGGGTCCAAATTGATCTTTATTTAGACTTACCCACCCCACCTCCGCCTCCATCTGAAGCCTGGAACTTTGCTTTAGCAAACTGGGACCGATTTCAAAACCTCATTTCAGAGTGGCAAAGAAACTATGATCTTCCCGAAGACATTAATCAGGCAGAACAAGAATTTGTCAAAGCGATTCAAAGTGCAGCCAACCACTCAATCCCACTGAAAAAACAGTCCACCGGACACCATAAAGATCATTGGTACTATTGCGAACGTGTCAAAGAACTCAACCATAGACTCAATAGAACAAGAAAGCTATACAAAAAGCAGTCAAGTGACCGCAACAGGATCTTACTTTGTGAGGTCAAGGAACATGTACATCGAGAGACCAGACAAATAAAAGAACAAAAGTGGCTAGAATGGTGTTCACACCTGAATGAACACACCTCTCTCGGGGAGATGTGGCAGCAAATTCACCGGGCCAAAGGGAATAAAACACCTAAAGCTCCACACCCCAAAGATCCTCAACAGGAAGCCGAAGTACTGGCAACCAGGTTTGCAGAGAGAGCAGCCAGCAATCAACTTCCACCAGATGTATTAGCAGTACAGACCGGACTAGAGGAAGAAAGGTGGCACAGAATCCTTACAGCATGTGAAGAAGTCTCTGACACTAATGCCCCCTTCACACTGGATGAGCTCAATCGGGCTAAGAAAAACTCCAAGGATACATCCCCTGGAGCCGACAAAATAACCTATAAAATGATTAGAAACCTCGGCCCAGAGGGAGACGCTGCATACCTAAGGTTAATTAATTTAGCCTGGACTTCTCAAACTAGACCTTCTGCTTGGAATAGAGCAGACATAGTGCCGATCCCAAAACCCAAAGATCCAGCTAATCCCAGGCCCTTCTCTCTCCAAAGCTGTGCAGCCAAGACGGCTGACAGAATGGCACTCAACAGACTGGAGTGGAAAATGCCTAAACTGCACCATGATATGTATGCCTATAGAAGAGGGGTTGGCACAGTGGAATGTATTACAACTCTGTTAGCTCACATGAATGACAGACCAGGAATGCTGATATTCCTGGACCTCGAAAAAGCCTTTGAACTGGCTCGCGCCCCAGCTATTCTCTGCTGCCTCATTGACAAAGAGGTCAGAGGCAACCTGCTCTCCTGGACCAAAAACTGTCTCATAAACAGAGAAGCAAGAGTAAAACTTCATGGCACAGTCTCTGAGTACAAAAGACATGAAAATGGTACACCGCAAGGAGATATTCTTAGCCCTCTTCTCTTCAACTGTTTAATGGAAAGAATAATGAGGTTGAAACTCCCACATCACTGCAGGCTGCTAAACTACGCGGACGACTTTGTCATCATCATAAAAGGAAGGGATGCGGCGCGCCTTGCACCCAAATGCTTAGACTACATCAGTAAAGTGGCAAAACAGATTGGGATCAAACTCAACCCCTCAAAGTCAAAGGCCATGCCCATAAAAATAGCGAAGCCCAACATCCAACTCACAGTACAGGGTCAACCAATAGAATGGGTCGACACCTATCAGTATCTAGGAATCATCCTGGACACACACATGAATTTTAATGCTGAGGTCACATACTTGAGAGAGCGAACTGCGGCCCGGACGGCAATCCTCAGGTCGCTAACCTCCCTTTCTGGAGGAGCCAATCAGCAAGTCCTTCGCACATACTATGTACAGGCAGTCAGATCAGTGATCGATTATGCCGCACCTGCACTCACAAATCTATCACACCAACAGTGGAAAAAGCTTGAAGTTGCCCAAAACAATGCTATGAGAGCTGCACTGGGAGCCCCCATGTGGACCAGGCTTGAAACTCTTAGACTGGAGACGGGTTTGCCCTCTCTACAAGAAAGAATATCACAAAGGACAGCTACAATTATCAGTAAGATAATTATTTCTTCTGATCCAATCCCAGTACGGCAGGCTTTGGTGGTTGGACTTGGCCAAAACAATGGAAACTCTTGGGTTGCAAGAGCAGGAAAAGTCCTAAACAGACTACATTTAAAAACATGATTCTTGATAGAGAGGGTGATCATCCACACCCAAATTACACTCCTTCCGCGCCGTGGGAAGAGCCTACTTTCAAAATAGTAATAGAAAGTCTCCCAATGAAAAAGGCTGCCTATGATCCGATAATCCTAAGGCGCATAATAGAAGAGCAAATGTATAGCATAGCAGTAGCAGGAACCACCCACATCTTCACAGACGGATCGGTGGACACAGAAAATGAGAGTGCTGGCGCTGCTCTTTGCACGACCAGCGTTCAGGCATATTGGAGACTGGGAGGACTAGTATCATCAACCCAAACTGAGCTGTTCGCCATACAACAGGCGTTCGCATATGTGATTGCACAAAACACTCAAAATGCAATCATACACACAGACTCAAAAGCTGCACTTCAAATACTAGGACAAAAACAGTGGAAAGATAATGTGGAAATAATTACCACCATTTTGTATCAAGGAGCAGTCGCTAAAGGCAAAGGCCTCAACATAACTTTAAACTGGATCCCATCCCATATTGGAATCCCATTAAATGAAAAAGCTGATGAAATTGCTAAATTGGCAACTCGTCATCCAGTGACGAGTTGCAATTCAACTCAGCCTAGAGAACATTAAAAAACATCATCACCAAAAAACTCTCACATCTCAACAAAGCCTACCTACACCAGAGAATAGCTGAAGGTTCGCCATCTGCAACATGGTATCTTCATGCAACCAAATTAGAAAGGTTAAATATCCCAAAAGGAATCCACAGGGAAATAGCAGTTAGGCTATATAGACTACGTCTAGGTTACAGATGCAACTGGGAGATTGGTGAACCCCGACAAAGAGAGTGCATCTTCTGCCAAACTGTCACAGAAAAAAGCCATTACTTCACTATCTTCTGGAATGTGAAGCAACCAGTGACCTTAGAAGAGCTTTAAGAGTTCCTGAATCATGCAGTGGCCACCCTGAAGCCATCAACACAGCCACTCTCCTGGTCAACAAAGGTATCCAGCAGCTGGACACCCTCATAAAGACTGTGAAGCAGTATCCTCCCCCACGATAACAGCTTGATGGTTAAATGCAACCTCAGAACACTGGGAAAAAAAAATTGTACCACTTACGGGCTATGCCCGTGTACCACTAAAATTGTACCACTTACGGGCATGCCCGTGCCACCTCTTGGGTGGCTAAATCTTTATCAATCAATCAATCAATCTTGATCAGCACCATCTGGTCACCACTTGGTCCGGGAGACATCTCCCATCACGCAGGGTGCAGTCGCGCCTCCACAGATCTCCAGTATCAGCTCTTGATACTGGTAATGGCTCAAAAGGGCCACCACTTACGAGCAATTCCTGCCCGTGCCACCTTTTGGGTGGCTTCATCTTCATCTTAACACATTCACAAGGGAGACATCTCCCGTCACTGCACAGGGTGCATTCGCACCTCCACAGATCTCCAGTATCAGCTCTTGATACTTGTAATGGCTCGAAAGGGCCACCACTTACGGGCTATTCATGCCCGTGCCACCTCTTGGGTGACTTAATCTTCATCAATCAGTTGGTCACAAGCAGTACCACCACTGCAGTCACTCTCTCCATCACCTGTGTTCCCTTACCAACACCACTCCCAACCACCAATCACCAGGTGTATTCAACAACAACCACCACATCGACAAACTTCACCAGCCCTCTTCCAGATATTTTCTGAAACACTAGCACGTGTCGGAAAGACGTTTTATAAAGTGGTCAAGTAACTATATATTCTCGTGTTTTCCATCATGAGCCAACAGTCTAAGATGGACTTGGATATTACGAATTGCAGCCGTGGGCTGTGGCTGGTCAAGGTACCTAAATATTTGGGGGACAAATGGGCAGACTGTGCTGGTCATGACGTTGGAAAGCTTAAGATCACCAAGGTGCCTGGTAAACCTCCGACAATAACCTTTAAATCTAGTGAACATACCTTGAAGGACGGGAAAATTCCTCGAGAGCACAAGGTAATTTCTCATAGTTTAAAAGAAATGACACTCGGAGTTCTTTCTGAACCAGATCTCGGCAGCAGCAGCTCGGATGCTGCAGTTTCCGAGACACAGCAATTGTCCTTTGAGGGACAAGTCATCCACAAACTAGAATGTCAGCCTGTAGTGGACGACTACTATATCAATCAGAAAAGGGAAGCTGTGAAGAAAGCTGCCCAGTCTCTTCATACAGTAAAGCTTATTGACAGACCCCTCAACGGCTATAAGCCTATTTCACACCATAAACATAATGTTCATTTAGAGCAGAAGAAGAAGGCAGGAGGCAAGACGATTCGTGATGATAAAGATAAGGTCATGGAGTTGTTGTTTGCTGCATTTGAAAAGCATCAGTATTACGATATTAAGGATCTCCACAACATTACCCGACAACCAATCACATATCTAAAGGAGATCCTGAAAGACCTATGTAACTATAATGTTAAGAATCCTCACAAGAATATGTGGGAACTACGAACCCGAACCCGGATCCAGCGTCCGAGCACGGAGCAGTGACAACCGCGCCATCTGTGGGTCAGCTCCCGAAACCCCCTCCAAACGGACGACGACACCTGGTGAGGACGACGTAGATTGGCCACAAGGGCCAGTTTCCAGTCCTGTGCAGCTCACAACACAGCCGCTCCTGACCTCTGGTGAGGTGGTGCTCCGACGACAGCGCCATCTATGGAGTGGATACGTCAGGCGTTTGTGCCTGAGCCCGTAAGTGAGGTGCCTTAGTGTGTCCCAGTTATTGATGACGTGTCTGCTTACAGAGTCGACCTGGGACTGCTGTGATTGGAGTTGAGTCAGTCTACCCGAGGCAGCCGTCTCCATTCCGTGTGCTTTGCTGCAGCAGCTGTGAAGTCGTCCCCCGGAAGAACACTGTGGTGTTACCCTGCCAGTGGAGTGGCAGTTGAAAGGATCGTCGTTCCCGGGACCGACTGCTGGAGACGTTTATCCACTGGGGTATTGAGGACAGGTGAGTGATTTGTGGTGTCACACGAGACTCCTGTCTAGGGCGTTCCCCTTATATCGTTCGTAGAGTGGCCTGACCAGCCTTGCTGATCCGGAACCTGCCAGCAGACCAGCTGGACGTGTGGTTGACGGCCTCCACGGCGGTGCCCCCAGTGGACCTGTGTTTTGGCTGACCTGTGGCCAGGGTAGGCTCAACTTCTCAGAGGATTCGTTGTGAGGCCACGAAAGCACCGAGGACTCAGCACCGAGAGAGAGTTGAACCAGTCTTCAGGAGAAGACGATTGTGCGATTCTTCAGTACGAAGACATATGTGTACAGTGTTAATACCCCTCCCCCTGTGTAATCTTTTTATATATTATTTATTGGTGGTGGTCAATATATTATATTAAGTTTTTGCCTTTGTTTCCCTTCCCCTTTAAGTTACTTGCGTCACGGATCACATCCCTTGAAAGCCACTACTGGCTTGGGGTCGGATACAACTTCCTCTAACAACATCAGAGTAAGAACCCCGTTGCGTCCCGAGAGGGCCGTAACAGGGAAGCTGTGAAGAAAGCTGCCCAGTCTCTTCATACAGTAAAGCTTATTGACAGACCCCTCAACGGCTATAAGCCTATTTCACACCATAAACATAATGTTCATTTAGAGCAGAAGAAGAAGGCAGGAGGCAAGACGATTCGTGATGATAAAGATAAGGTCATGGAGTTGTTGTTTGCTGCATTTGAAAAGCATCAGTATTACGATATTAAGGATCTCCACAAGATTACCCGACAACCAATCACATATCTAAAGGAGATCCTGAAAGACCTATGTAACTATAATGTTAAGAATCCTCACAAGAATGTGGGAACTCAAGCCCGAGTACCGTCATTACAAGCTTGCCGAAAAGGCTGTGGAAAATTCAGTGTATGATTAGGTTCATACTAAACTTTGTTTCACAGTACAAAGGTAAAGAAAACGTGAAAGATCCAGGCAAATATTAGCCTCATACTCCAAGTCTGAGGTTATGATCTACCTTGCGGTGCTTGTGCCTCTATCCGCTGCCCTTTACTGCAAGCCACGGCCGCTGCTCTGTCCCGTCTTCCAGACTGTGCAGTATCAGGACGAGTGGCAGAATGTACACAGAGATCGTGGTGTTTCCCATCAACCAGATCCTCCTCAACACCGTGTTCCAAGTCAGTGATGTTCACCTGATCCGGTCAGGTGAAGTCACAGTGAGAGGTTGTGTTAACCGGAGCTCCTGAGTGTTGTTATATTATCATAGCAATATGGAAGTTGTAGTGAAGGACCTGGTGACTCTAGTGGGAGCCCTGAGGACAGAGTTGGACTCTCTGCGGGAGGAGGTGCGTCAGCTTAAAAAACAACGAGAAGTAACGAAGGAGGAGACCAGCAGTAAAGGGACCTCGTCTTGGAAAGTTGCGAAAGACAGGGGCCTTAAGAAGACTTTGATAAAGCCGCCTTCAAACGCCATAGCAACTTCAAATTCATTTGACGTTTTGGAGGACGAGTGCTGTGGAGAGACTGTGGATCGCGCAAAAGGGAAAGCAACGAAGAGAAAGGAAGCGCAGGCCCCTCAGAAAGTAAAGGAAGTACCTAAGCAAACATTAGTTGTGGGAGATTCCCAGATAAGGTATTTGGATAGAACGTTTTGTGCTAGAGATAGGGGGAACAGGTTAAGGGTTTGCTATCCCGGAGCTGGCATTGGTGATATTATAAACAACATGAATGATATTATGGCTGGTAATGGGAACAATCCCATTATTTGCATTAGCGTGGGAGGAAATGATGTTGGTCGAGTCAGGAGTGAGGAACTGATTCAGAGGTATAAAACAGCCATAGAGTTAGTTAGGAGCAAGGGAGGAATCCCGATCATATGTGGCATTCTTCCAAGAAAGGGAGTGGGAAATGAATGGATATCGAGGGCACTTGGTGTCAATTGCCGGCTGGAAAGATATTGCAAATCAAATGCAATATCTTTCATAGACAACTGGGAACACTTCTATGGAAGAAATGAAATGTATGCTCGTGATGGGGTGCATCTATCGAGAGCTGGGGTTGTTGCTGTTGCGAACTCGCTAGAAGAAGTGGTTAGAGGTGTTTGTTTGGGTTTAAACTGTTAGTAAATAGAGGTATGGGAATTGATTTGGAGGAAGGAGGTAATAAAAGTATGTGTTTGTGGGAGAAAGGAATTGGCAAAACGATCAGGGAAAGAGAAGGTCCGCAAAATAACAATTCACTTAGGGTATATTACACTAACAGTAGAAGTCTAAGAAATAAAATTAACGAATTAAATGCTCTTGTCTGCACAGAAAAAATAGATATTATTGCACTTACCGAAACGTGGATGAATGTAGAAAATATAGAACTATTAGCTGAATATCACATATATGGATTTAAACTATTTCACACAGATAGATATATTAGACGAGGAGGTGGAGTAGCCATATATGTTAGGGACAATTTGAAATGTAGTCTCAAAGAGGGAATCAAAACAGAGCCACACACAGAAACTATTTGGATTGAATTAAACGAAAAAGCTAATAATATTATAATAGGAGTAATATATAGGCCACCAAATTTAGACAGAATGGAAGCAAAGCATCTATGGGATGAAATATCTAGAGCATCTAGATCTAACAGTATTTATGTCATGGGTGACTTTAATTTTAGCGGAATAAACTGGTTGAACAAAACAGGGAATAGTGAAGCAGAAGATTTTCTAGAATTAATTGACGATTGCTTTCTTACGCAACACATTAAGGAACCAACACGGGAAAATAATATTTTAGATTTAGTGTTAACTAACAGGGAAACGCAAATTAATGACATCGAAATAGGGAGTGAGCTAGGGAGCAGTGATCACAAAGAAATCAGATTTAGCATAGAATGGAATAGACCAGTAGGAGAAAATTCTGTTAAAGTGCCAGATTTTCGAAAAGCTGATTTTAATAGCCTAAGAAATTTTTTGGGTCAAATTAATTGGAAAGGCTTGGGTATGGGGTGTGGGCCGGTCTTGGAGCGAGACATGAACCCAGCGATAGGTGACTTAAATGGGGATTTCGATGTGGATTCAATATATAACTTATTTAAGAATATTCTAAACAAAGCACAGGAACGTAGTATACCATACAAATTGAATAGATCGTATACTAATGACCCAAAGTGGATAACAAAGAATTTGAAGAACCTTATAGGTAAAAAGAGAGCTTGGTACAAAAGGATTAAAAATGGGGAGGTCACTTTAGAACAGGAATTCGTACAACTGGTTAGAAATGTTAAAAAAGAGATAAGGAAAGCAAAAAGAAACTATGAAGTTCGCATAGCAGGGCAAGCAAAGACAAATCCTAAAGGGTTTTTTCAGTTATATCGTACTAAGACTAGGGAAAGGATAGGTCCATTAAAAACTGAGACAGGTCAAATAACAGATAGTGATGAAGAGATGAGTAGTATTTTTAATAAATATTTTGTATCTGTATTTACTAAAGAGGAACTTAACAATATGCCTTCAGCCGAACAAGTCTATGTGGGTGGGGACGAGGACAGGTTGACGAGTTTAGCAGTTACCAGGGAGGATGTTCTTAAACAAATAGTAAAACTCAAACCAAACAAATCCCCAGGGCCGGATGAAGTGTTTGCTAGGGTGCTTAAAGAATGCAAAGAGGAGCTTTGTGACCCACTGTCAACCATATTTAATAAATCAATAGAGTCAGGCAGAGTGCCAGAGTTTTGGAAAGTTGCTAATGTGATACCAGTTTTTAAGAAAGGAGATAGATCACTTGCGTCTAACTATCGACCAATTAGCCTAACGTCTATTGTGGGAAAGTTACTCGAATCTATAATAGCAAATAAAATTCGTCTTCATCTTGAAAAACATAAATTAATAATTGAGTCGCAACATGGTTTTATAAATGGCCGTTCATGTTTAACAAATTTGTTATCTTTTTATTCTAGCATTGTTGAGGCAGTTGATAGTGGTAAGGATTGCGATGTTGTATACCTTGACTTTAGCAAAGCTTTTGATACAGTGCCACATGAAAGACTGATTAAAAAGATAGAGTCTCATGGTATTGGGGGTGCTATATTAAGCTGGATTAGGGCATGGCTATACCAAAGGAAACAGAGAGTTAGTATAAATGGAACCAAGTCAGAGTGGGAAAATGTTGTAAGTGGAGTGCCTCAAGGCTCTGTCCTGGGACCTCTGTTGTTTATAATATATATAAATGATTTAGATTCAGGTTTGAGTAGCAACATTTGCAAATTTGCCGATGATACGAAAATCGGTAGGGAAATTAATTCGGAGGAGGACTCACTATCACTTCAAGTTGATCTAGATAGGGTTTTGAAATGGTCAAAGGATTGGCAGATGCAGTTTAATGCTGATAAATGTAAAGTTCTGAGGTTAGGTAATGATGATAGAGTTACAAGATACGAGCTAGATGGTGTTGTGATTGCGAAGTCGGATTGGGAAAGGGATCTGGGAGTTATGATTAGTAAGAATTTAAAACAAAAGGATCAATGCATAAATGTTCGTAATAAGGCAAATCGGTCACTTGGATTTATTAATCGCAGCGTTAGTAACAAGACACCTGGTGTGGTTCTCAAGCTATATCTTGCTCTAGTTAGGCCCCATTTAGATTATGCAGTTCAGTTTTGGTCGCCATATTATAGAATGGATATAAATTCACTTGAACGTGTCCAGCGTAGGATGACTAAGTTAATTCCCCAAATTAGAAATCTTTCATATGAAGAAAGATTAACAAAGCTTAAGTTGCATTCACTGGAAAGGCGAAGAGTTAGGGGTGACATGATAGAGGTTTACAAGTGGATGAATGGACATAACCGGGGGGATATTAATAGGGTATTAAAAGTATCAACACAGGACAGAACACGAAACAATGGATATAAATTGGATAAGTTTAGATTTAGGAAAGACTTGGGTAAATACTGGTTCAGTAACAGGGTTGTTGATTTGTGGAACCAATTGCCGCGTAACATTGTGGAGGTGGGGTCCCTCGATTGTTTCAAGCACGGGTTGGACAAGTATATGAGTGGGATTGGGTGGTTATAGAATAGGAGCTGCCTCGTATGGGCCAATAGGCCTTCTGCAGTTACCTTTGTTCTTATGTTCTTATGTTCTTATGTTCCCGTGACCTCCGTCACAGTCCAGACGGTGACGGCACCAGCCCTGCAGCTGGTAATGATTGAGGTGAAGGTGGTGGAGGTGACTAAGCCCCTGATGGTGATGAACGTCGACACTGTCACCACCATAGAAGCAGCATCGCCTTTAACTTACTTTTAGGACACCTTGAATATATCACAGATTCAATGTATCAATATCACGTGTTCATTGTATAGATATCATAAAAATAAATACTTATACAGAACTTCTTCTTGCTTAACCTATTTTAAGAACATAAGAACATAAGAACAAAGGTAACTGCAGAAGGCCTATTGGCCCATACGAGGCAGCTCCTATTCTATAACCACCCAATCCCACTCATATACTTGTCCAACCCGTGCTTGAAACAATCGAGGGACCCCACCTCCACAATGTTACGCGGCAATTGGTTCCACAAATCAACAACCCTGTTACTGAACCAGTATTTACCCAAGTCTTTCCTAAATCTAAACTTATCCAATTTATATCCATTGTTTCGTGTTCTGTCCTGTGTTGATACTTTTAATACCCTATTAATATCCCCCCGGTTATGTCCATTCATCCACTTGTAAACCTCTATCATGTCACCCCTAACTCTTCGCCTTTCCAGTGAATGCAACTTAAGCTTTGTTAATCTTTCTTCATATGAAAGATTTCTAATTTGGGGAATTAACTTAGTCATCCTACGCTGGACACGTTCAAGTGAATTTATATCCATTCTATAATATGGCGACCAAAACTGAACTGCATAATCTAAATGGGGCCTAACTAGAGCAAGATATAGCTTGAGAACCACACCAGGTGTCTTGTTACTAACGCTGCGATTAATAAATCCCAGTGTCCTATTTGCCTTATTACGAACATTTATGCATTGATCCTTTTGTTTTAAATTCTTACTAATCATAACTCCCAGATCCCTTTCGCAATCCGACTTCGCAATCACAACACCATCTAGCTCGTATCTTGTAACTCTATCATCATTACCTAACCTCAGAACTTTACATTTATCAGCATTAAACTGCATCTGCCAATCCTTTGACCATTTCAAAACCCTATCTAGATAAACTTGAAGTGATAGTGAGTCCTCCTCCGAATTAATTTCCCTACCGATTTTCGTATCATCGGCAAATTTGCAAATGTTGCTACTCAAACCTGAATCTAAATCATTTATATATATTATAAACAACAGAGGTCCCAGGACAGAGCCTTGAGGCACTCCACTTACAACATTTTCCCACTCTGACTTGATTCCATTTATACTAACTCTCTGTTTCCTTTGGTATAGCCATGTCCTGATCCAGCTTAATATAGCACCCCCAATACCATGAGACTCTATTTTTTTAATCAGTCTTTCATGTGGCACTGTATCAAAAGCTATGCTAAAGTCAAGGTATACAACATCGCAATCCTTACCACTATCAACTGCCTCAACAATGCTAGAATAAAAAGATAACAAATTTGTTAAACATGAACGGCCATTTATAAAACCATGTTGCGACTCAATTATTAATTTATGTTTTTCAAGATGAAGACGAATTTTATTTGCTATTATAGATTCGAGTAACTTTCCCACAATAGACGTTAGGCTAATTGGTCGATAGTTAGACGCAAGTGATCTATCTCCTTTCTTAAAAACTGGTATCACATTAGCAACTTTCCAAAACTCTGGCACTCTGCCTGACTATTGATTTATTAAATATGGTTGACAGTGGGTCACAAAGCTGCTCTTTGCATTCTTTAAGCACCCTAGCAAACACTTCATCCGGCCCTGGGGATTTGTTTGGTTTGAGTTTTACTATTTGTTTAAGAACATCCTCCCTGGTAACTGCTAAACTCGTCAACCTGTCCTCGTCCCCACCCACATAGACTTGTTCGGCTGAAGGCATATTGTTAAGTTCCTCTTTAGTAAATACAGATACAAAATATTTATTAAAAATACTACTCATCTCTTCATCACTATCTGTTATTTGACCTGTCTCAGTTTTTAATGGACCTATCCTTTCCCTAGTCTTAGTACGATATAACTGAAAAAACCCTTTAGGATTTGTCTTTGCTTGCCCTGCTATGCGAACTTCATAGTTTCTTTTTGCTTTCCTTATCTCTTTTTTAACATTTCTAACCAGTTGTACGAATTCCTGTTCTAAAGTGACCTCCCCATTTTTAATCCTTTTGTACAAGCTCTCTTTTTACCTATAAGGTTCTTCAAATTCTTTGTTATCCACTTTGGGTCATTAGTATACGATCTATTCAATTTGTATGGTATACTACGTTCCTGTGCTTTGTTTAGAATATTCTTAAATAAGTTATATATTGAATCCACATCGAAATCCCCATTTAAGTCACCTATCGCTGGGTTCATGTCTCGCTCCAAGACCGGCCCACACCCCATACCCAAGCCTTTCCAATCAATTTGACCCAAAAAATTTCTTAGGCTATTAAAATCAGCTTTTCGAAAATCTGGCACTTTAACAGAATTTTCTCCTACTGGTCTATTCCATTCTATGCTAAATCTGATTTCTTTGTGATCACTGCTCCCTAGCTCACTCCCTATTTCGATGTCATTAATTTGCGTTTCCCTGTTAGTTAACACTAAATCTAAAATATTATTTTCCCGTGTTGGTTCCTTAATGTGTTGCGTAAGAAAGCAATCGTCAATTAATTCTAGAAAATCTTCTGCTTCACTATTCCCTGTTTTGTTCAACCAGTTTATTCCGCTAAAATTAAAGTCACCCATGACATAAATACTGTTAGATCTAGATGCTCTAGATATTTCATCCCATAGATGCTTTGCTTCCAGAGATGCTTTGCTTCCAAAGATCAATGTTTTGATTGATTTGATTTGATTTAGATCAATGTTTTGACTAAGAATATAAGAAAAATGGAAAATCGCTGCTTACAGTGATCTGTTGACGAAATAAGGCAAATAGGACACTGGGATTTATTTATCAAAGCATTAGTAATAAAACACCTTGTGTTATTCTTCAGTTATATCCTGCTCTGGTTAGGCCCCATTTACATCATGCAGTTTAGTTTCGATTGCCGTGTTATATGTTGGGAATCCTGACACCCAAATTATTAACCCCTGTCACCACAACATAAATTGGTTGTGACCAGAAACTAATTTTACTAACCATTAATTTCAAGTAGGTGAATGTCAGAAGTTTTCTAGAAATCCATAACCGCGCAATTGCGTCAGTTACCACGTGCGATGACTGCTTTTTTTAACAAATTATTTAACAGTTGTGATTATGAGTTTCAAACGGCGAGGGAAGGAAAATAAAAAGCAAAAATGGTTTCAAACCTCAATACAGGTAAGGAAATAAATAAATATTATCAATAAATATAATGCATAGTGTAGCTATGCACCTCTAAATTAATTAAGTGCGTCATTTTGTGTTTAAATCCATGGAAAATAGTGGTTTTGAATCCGCGGAGTTAACGCGCACATTAATATCCAACCATAAGACTAAGCACTCACGTAAATTTATCCATTAATTGTGTGGATTATTTTCGTGTTAGGGTCAATAAATAATAAATACTCATCAAATACCAGAGTTGAAGAGATTACCCCATACTAATTATATATACATCATTCAAAATAAGAGTCTTTTATATAAAACCAAACAAAATACATAGCACTATTCCATTACTCCTCATTATTATGGTATATAAATTTATTGCCAAACCTTAACTGTAGTTAGGACAATTTTAGGCAGGAGCCCAACTAAATGTTGCTCAATCTAGCCTAATCTATTGATTTGTGCTAAGCCACTAAGGATAGGAATCTCATTTAGTTAGCACTGTACTAAGGAATGTGCACTAGCCAACATTTAATATATTGTGCAGACCCAAAACAGGGTGGGAATTATTAATTACATGAATTGTGTTCAACATATTTACTCTTAAGTTATTTATATTGTGTTTAACCTACAATGTGCCACTGCTGCATCCAAATGTGAAAATGAAGCAGTATTGGGCAAATTTGACAAAAATCGGCGGGAAAATAGACACGGAAAATGAGTCACTATCCAATCAGGACGATCTAAATAGCGTTTTGAAATTGTAAAAAGATTGGCAGATGCAGTTTAATGGTGACATATGTATGGTTTTGAGGCACGGAAATGATGATAGAGTTCCATGATACAAGCTAGATGGTGTTGAGATTGCGAAAAGGATCTGGAAGTTATGATCGGTAAGAAAATAAAATTCATAAATGAATGCATAAATGCTCGTAATAAGGCAAATAGGACACTGGGATTTATTAATCGAAGCGTTAGTAACAAGACACCTGGTGTTGCTCTTCAGCTATATCTTGCGCTGGTTAGGCCCCATTAAGATTATGCGGCTTAGTTTTAGTACTATTGAATCGATATATATTCACTTAAATGTGCCCAACGCATGATGACAAAGTTAATTCCCAAAATTAGAAAACTGTCTTATGAAGAGAGATTAACAAAGTCTAAATTGCAGTCTATGGAAAGGGGAAGAGGTAGTGTGTGATAGAGGTGTACAAGTGGATGAATGATCATAACATAGGTGGGTATTAAAAGTATTAACACAAGACAGAACACGAAACAATGGGTATAAATTGGATAAGTTTAGATTTAGGAAAGATCTGGGTAAATACTGGTTCGGTAAGAGGGTTGTTGATTTATTGTTTAGATTTAGGAAAGATCTGGGTAAATACTGGTTCGGTAAGAGGGTTGTTGATTTATAAAAACCAATTACCACATAACGTGGTACATAAGAACAAAGGCCTGTTGGCCCATACGAGGCAGCTCCTATCTATAACCACCCTATCCCACTCATATACATGTCCAACCCATGCTTGAAACAATCGAGGGACCCCACCTCCACAATTTTACGCGGCAATTGGTTCCACAAATCAACAACCCTTATACTGAACCAGTATTTACCCAAGTCTTTTCTAAATCTAAACTTATCCAATTTATACCCATTGTTTCGTGTTCTGTCTTGTGTTGATACTTTTAATACCCTATTAATATTCCCTTTGTTATGCCCATTCGCCCACTTGTAAACCTCTATCATGTCACCCCTAACTCTTCACCTTTCCAGTGAATGCAACTTAAGCTTTGTTAATCTTTCTTCATGTGAAAGATTTCTAATTTGGGAAATTAACTTAGTCATCCTACGCTGGACACGTTCAAGTGAATTTATATCCATTCTATAATATCGCGACCAAAACTGAACTGCATAATCTAAATGGAGCCTAACTAGAGCAAGATATAGCTTGAGAACCACACCAGGTGTCTTGTTACTAACGCTGCGATTAATAAATCCAAGTGTCCGATTTGCCTTATTACGAACATTTATGCATTGATCCTTTTGTTTTAAATTCTTACTAATCATAACTCCCAGATCCCTTTCACAATTCGACTTCGCAATCTCAACACCATCTAGCTCGTATCTTGTAACCCTTATCATCATTACCTAACCTCAGAACTTTACATTTATCAGCATTAAACTGCATCTGCCAATCCTTCGACCATTTCAAAACCCTATCTAGATCAACTTGAAGTGATAGTGAGTCCTCCTCCGAATTAATTTCCCTACCGATTTTCGTATCATCGGCAAATTTGCAAATGTTGCTACTCAAACCTGAATGTAAATCATTTATATATATTATAAACAACAGAGGTCCCAGGACAGAGCCCTGGTTGGACACTTGAACGTGTCCAACGGAGGATGACTAAGTTAATTCCTCAAATTAGAAATCTTTCATATGAAGAAAGATTCACAAAGCTTAAGTTGCATTCACTGGAAAGGCGAAGAGTTAGGGGTGACATGATAGAGGTTTACAAGTGGATGAATGGAAATAAAACGGGGGATATTTATAGGGTATTAAAAATATCAACACAAGACAGAACACGAAACAATGGGTATAAATTGAATAAGTTTCGATTTAGGACAGACTTGGGTAAATACTGGTTCAGTAACAGGGTTGTTGATTTGTGGAACCAATTGCCGCTTAATGTGGTGGATGTGGGGTCCCTCGATTGTTTCAAGCGCGGGTTGGACAAGTATATGAGTGGGATTGGGTGGTTATAGACAGGAGATGCCTCGTATGGGTCAATAGGCTTTCTGCAGTTCCTTTGTTATTATGTTCTTATGTTATAAATATGAGCTGCCTCATATGGGCCAATTGACCTTCTACAGCTACCTTTATTTTTGTGTCTTATGATCCCTTTGTTTTGTGAGTACCTTGAGGGACCTGCGCTTCCTTCGTTGTCTTACTTTAAAAGTATCAACACATGGCAGAACATGAAACAATGGGTATAAATTAGATAAGTTTATATTTAGGAAAAACCTGGATAAATGTTGACCAGACCACATGCTAGAAGGTGACGGGACGACGACGTTTCGGTCCGTTCTGGACCATTCTCAAGTCGATTGTGAGTCGTCGTCCCTTCACCTTCTAGTGTGTGGTCTGGTCAACATTCTTCTTCAACGTTGTTGTGACTCATCGCCTGCGACCTGGGTAAATATTGGTTCGGTAACAAGGTTGTTGATTTGTGGAACCAATTACTACGTAACATAATAGAAGTATGATTGTTTCAATCATAGGCAAGACTTGTTGATGTTTTCCTTGCTAAATTCAACGTATCCAACATCACTAACAACCGCATGTTGGCACTATCCACTGACACTATCAATCGTATGTGGATTTGTGGAACCAATTACCACATAACGAGGTGGAGATTGTGGTCCCTATAATGTTTCAAACGTGGGTTGGACATGTATATGAGTGCAATTGGGTGGTTATATATATAGGAGCTGACTCATATGGGCCAATAGGCCTTCTGCAGTTACATATGAACATACATAAGAACATAATGCAACTGAAAACTCACACCCCAGAAGTGACTCGAACCCATACTCCCAAACAATAGTTCAAATAGCCTTGGCTATCACCTCATTTTGTCCGGTCGTGATGGTCAAGTGGATTAAGGCGTCTTGTACATACCAGTTGCGTTGCTCCTGGGAGTATGGGTTCAGGGTGTGAGTTTTCAGTTGCATATTGTCCTGGGGACCATTCAGGCTTGTTCGCATTTGTGTTCCTCACGTGTGCCCCAAAGAATGAGGTGATTTGGTAAAATGCTATGCCCAAGATTACTATCCGAGTGCCGGCGGTGGGGTGGTTCAAATAGCCTCGGCTATCACCTCATTTTGTCCGGTTGTGATGGTCAAGTGGATTAAGGCGTCTTGTACATACCAGTTGCGTTGCTCCTGGGAGTATGGGTTCAAGTCACTTCTGGGGTGTGAGTTTTCAGTTGCATATTGTCCTGGGGACCATTCAGGCTTGTTCGCATTTGTGTTCCTCACGTGTGCCCCAAAGAATGAGGTGATTTGGTAAAATGCTATGCCCAAGATTACTATCCGAGTGCCGGCGGTGGGGTGGTTCAAATAGCCTCGGCTATCACCTCATTTTGTCCGGTCGTGATGGTCAAGTGGATTAAGGCGTCTTGTACATACCAGTTGCGTTGCTCCTGGGAGTATGGGTTCGGGTCACTTCTGGGGTGTGTTGGGGTTTTCAGTGTTCTTACTCTCTCTACTCGGTGAGCAACCTTAACTGTACTTTATCCTGGCAAGGTCGCCAATGTTGGGGTATTACTGTTCTTATCTCTCTACTCGGTGAGCAACAGTTATGCTCAAGGTCACTCACCGTAGCCCAGTGGGTCTTCGCTCTAATCCTTTCGGCGCCACTGCACGCCTGGAGAGTATCCCAGTCAATCTCAACCGGCCTCTAATCGAGAAGGAGTGGGAACACACTTCTTGTTTACTTAACTGTTGTGTGGCCCGCCCCAACAATAGGGCTTTACTATTAACCACAAGGTCGCCAACTGGTGTTTTCGGTGTCCAGTAACACCTCAGTGGACTGGTTGAATTAGTGGTAGCCTTGGCAAGGTCACACTCAAAAGATCAGTAATCAGGCAGGTACTTACTTTCATCACTCTTTGCTTTCCAGTATAATATAGCCACAAGATCAATGGAGGGGATGATACAAACACAAAGGTAGTTTTGTATTTTACTTAAAATGCATGAAAGATGTCACAAGGCCAAACAATAATAAATAAATCAACTGATCCTGGCTGTGGCCAGTAGTTCCCACGAATAGTATGCCCTCACTAAGTGGCAACACCTCTCCTCCTCGTCAAGTGTCAAGAACAGCTGATCGCCTGGCCCCGCGCGAAAGTTTATTGCTTGTTTTCTAGATTCACGCGCGCTGTTTCTTTAAGTTCTCCTATATTACTAGAAACTCGCACACTCGATATTGGCACAAATAGCACGTATTACTTAGTTACACTATACTCGGGCTCAAACAGTCGTTTCTACAATCAATGCTACAATGTCTCACTGTAATGGTTTTACATTGCCCTTCATTCAACGATATATTATGGAATATTAACACTGGAGTTTTCAGTACTTTCTCTCGTGGGCGATAACGCAATAATTCACTGTACTCACAAATGATTAATCACTGCATGAACATAGACATATATAATGTATATAAATCAGACATCAATACATGGAAAATAAATAGTTACTGGGCACGTAGCCTAACTTCCAAATACTGGCATAATATTATATATAATTTATCACTATATGTTCACATCAAAATCTGTAGAAAGATATACAAAACACAGTAAATTTATCACTTGTTCCGGGTGCCTGTACACACCAACAATCAACATAAGTATTATAAGTACTCTTGATAGTACTACACGGCAAACTGGTGCATTACTGTGACTTGCTCACTGAGACTTGCTCACGACATATAAAATCCTCAGGCTAGATAATATAGCCGACTAACATAGCTAACTAAAGGGGAATGGGGAGGGAAACTAGAAACACCTACTTCAACCTATCCTCCGATGAGAGTCGAGATGTAGCTCCTGGTCCTCGTGTCGGGAACGCCCCCACACACACGTCGTCGTGTCCTACCGGAACCACTCGTCGTCCCACCGTTTAGTGCGTCGTCTCCGTGCCCTCTTCTCTGCAGGTCCGTGCTCCTTCTCGACTTCTGGTAGAGTTGGAGTCGGTCTCCTGGCCGTCGACTTCTTCCAACAACGGCTACCGCCTACGTCTCAGCTGCAGTCGTCCGGAATCCCCAATAGTCCTCTCCTTCCTCAGCTACCCAGTTCGCCGTCACGAACTGGTGAACTGCCACAGACGTCACATACGTCACTGCACAGGCTTCACTTCTTCTTGCACAGTACCTGACTGGAGCACTTGTTGCTCAATAACCGTCGATTCCCTCTCTGGTTAAACACATGAACTAGGGAAGACCTCACAGAGTACTGGCAGACTTCAGGTGACGCGTAAATCCACGGGAGCGGGAAACAACTGTCAAACTGACAGGACCAATCGTCGCATGTCCAACCTCCTTGACGTGTCGTGTCTGACTGCTGGCGCCAGCGCCGCGCGCTGCCCGGACCCCCTTCCTTCGTGACGTCACTTTCGCCACGGGAGGTTTTCATTGGCTCTCGGTGCCACACTGCTGTCGGTGACCAATCCGGTGCCACTGACGTCACACAGTTTCGGCGGGGAAACAGGAGAGCCAGCGCCATCTTGGCTTCCTAAAGGGCCTAAACCACAGGCCAAAATATTACTATTTCACAAATTTCTCGGCTCTCCAAGAACACTCCACTCTCTCCCATATATCAAATTAAGAACATAAGAACATAAGAACAAAGGTAACTGCAGAAGGCCTATTGGCCCATACGAGGCAGCTCCTATTCTATAACCACCCAATCCCACTCATATACTTGTCCAACCCGTGCTTGAAATAATCGAGGGACCCCACCTCCACAATGTTACGCGGCAATTGGTTCCACAAATCAACAACCCTGTTACTGAACCAGTATTTACCCAAGTCTTTCCTAAATCTAAACTTATCCAATTTATATCCATTGTTTCGTGTTCTGTCCTGTGTTGATACTTTTAATACCCTATTAATATCCCCCCGGTTATGTCCATTCATCCACTTGTAAACCTCTATCATGTCACCCCTAACTCTTCGCCTTTCCAGTGAATGCAACTTAAGCTTTGTTAATCTTTCTTCATATGAAAGATTTCTAATTTGGGGAATTAACTTAGTCATCCTACGCTGGACACGTTCAAGTGAATTTATATCCATTCTGTAATATGGCGACCAAAACTGGACTGCATAATCTAAATGGGGCCTAACTAGAGCAAGATATAGCTTGAGAACCACACCAGGTGTCTTGTTACTAACGCTGCGATTAATAAATCCAAGTGTCCGATTTGCCTTATTACGAACATTTATGCATTGATCCTTTTGTTTTAAATTCTTACTAATCATAACTCCCAGATCCCTTTCGCAATCCGACTTCGCAATCACAACACCATCTAGCTCGTATCTTGTAACTCTATCATCATTACCTAACCTCAGAACTTTACATTTATCAGCATTAAACTGCATCTGCCAATCCTTTGACCATTTCAAAACCCTATCTAGATCAACTTGAAGTGATAGTGAGTCCTCCTCCGAATTAATTTCCCTACCGATTTTCGTATCATCGGCAAATTTGCAAATGTTGCTACTCAAACCTGAATCTAAATCATTTATATATATTATAAACAACAGAGGTCCCAGGACAGAGCCTTGAGGCACTCCACTTACAACATTTTCCCACTCTGACTTGATTCCATTTATACTAACTCTCTGTTTCCTTTGGTATAGCCATGCCCTAATCCAGCTTAATATAGCGCCCCCAATACCATGAGACTCTATCTTTTTAATCAGTCTTTCATGTGGCACTGTATCAAAAGCTTTGCTAAAGTCAAGGTATACAACATCGCAATCCTTACCACTATCAACTGCCTCAACAATGCTAGAATAAAAAGATAACAAATTTGTTAAACATGAACGGCCATTTATAAAACCATGTTGCGACTCAATTATTAATTTATGTTTTTCAAGATGAAGACGAATTTTATTTGCTATTATAGATTCGAGTAACTTTCCCACAATAGACGTTAGGCTAATTGGTCGATAGTTAGACGCAAGTGATCTATCTCCTTTCTTAAAAACTGGTATCACATTAGCAACTTTCCAAAACTCTGGCACTCTGCCTGACTCTATTGATTTATTAAATATGGTAGACAGTGGGTCACAAAGCTCCTCTTTGCATTCTTTAAGCACCCTGGCAAACACTTCATCCGGCCCTGGGGATTTGTTTGGTTTGAGTTTTACTATTTGTTTAAGAACATCCTCCCTGGTAACTGCTAAACTCGTCAACCTGTCCTCGTCCCCACCCACATAGACTTGTTCGGCTGAAGGCATATTGTTAAGTTCCTCTTTAGTAAATACAGATACAAAATATTTATTAAAAATACTACTCATCTCTTCATCACTATCTGTTATTTGACCTGTCTCAGTTTTTAATGGACCTATCCTTTCCCTAGTCTTAGTACGATATAACTGAAAAAACCCTTTAGGATTTGTCTTTGCTTGCCCTGCTATGCGAACTTCATAGTTTCTTTTTGCTTTCCTTATCTCTTTTTTAACATTTCTAACCAGTTGTACGAATTCCTGTTCTAAAGTGACCTCCCCATTTTTAATCCTTTTGTACCAAGCTCTCTTTTTACCTATAAGGTTCTTCAAATTCTTTGTTATCCACTTTGGGTCATTAGTATTCGATCTATTCAATTTGTATGGTATACTACGTTCCTGTGCTTTGTTTAGAATATTCTTAAATAAGTTATATATTGAATCCACATCGAAATCCTCATTTAAGTCACCTATCGCTGGGTTCATGTCTCGCTCCAAGACCGGCCCACACCCCATACCCAAGACTTTCCAATCAATTTGACCCAAAAAATTTCTTAGGCTATTAAAATCAGCTTTTCGAAAATCTGGCACTTTAACAGAATTTTCTCCTACTGGTCTATTCCATTCTATGCTAAATCTGATTTCTTTGTGATCACTGCTCCCTAGCTCTGAAGCCTGCTGAAATTGAAGCCTGCTACGTAGAGAACGCTCGGGAAAAGTGGACATGACTCTTACAGCAGGCGTGGGAGAATTATAAGGGGGGGAACACCGTCACAGGTGTGAGTTTTCAGTTGCATATTGTACTGGGGACCATTCAGGCTTGTTCGCATAAGAACATAAGAACAAGGTAACTGCATAAGGCCTATTGGCCCATACGAGGCAGCTCCTATCTATAACCACCCAATCCCACTCATACATGTCCAACAATCGAGGGACCCCACCTCCACCACGTTACTTGGTAATTGGTTCCACAAATCAACAACCCTGTTACCGAACCAGTATTTACCCAAGCCTTTCCTAAATCTAAACTTATCCAATTTATAACCATTGTTTCGTGTTCTGTCTTGTGTTGATACTTTTAATACCCTATTAATATCCCTTTTGTTATGTCCAGTAATCCACTTGTAAACCTCTATCATGTCACACCTAACTCTTCGCCTTTCCAGTGATGCAAGTTAAGCTTTGTTAATCTTTCTTCATATGAAAGATTTCTAATTTGGGGAATTAACTTAGTCATTCTATGCTGGACACGTTCAAGTGAATTTATATGATGAATTTATGGTGAATTTTGGTCACCATTCTATAGTATGGCGACCAAAACTCAACTGTGTAATCTAAATGGGGCCTAACCAGAGCAAGATATAGCTGAAGAACCACACCAGGTGTCTTGTTAATTAGGCTTCGATTAATAAACCCTAGTGTCCTATTTGCCTTATTACGAACATTCAGGCATTGATCTTTTTGTTTTAAATTCTTACTAATCATAACTCCCAGATCCCTTTCGCAATCCGACTTCGCAATCTCAACACTTACCTTTATTCTTATGTTCTTAGACATATATGAATGAGATTAGGTGGTTATAAATAGCAGCTTTCTTGTGTGGGGCCAGTAGGACATCTGCAGTTACGTTTATTCTTATTTTTAGGAAATACCTGGGAAAATAGTGGTTCGGTAACATGGTTGTTGATTTGTGGAACCAATTATCGCATATCTTGATAGAAGTAGGATCCCTTGATTGTTTCAAGTATGCGTTGGACTTATATATTAATGGGATTGGGAAAATATAAATAGGTGCTGCCTCGTATGGGCCAATAGGCTTTCTGCAGTTACCTTCATTCTTGTTCCTAATTCCCTATTAATATCCCGTTTGATGTGTCAATCCATCCACTTGCACACCTCTACTAAGTCACTCCGAATTCTTGGCCTTTCTAGAGAATGCAAATTAGTACTACTTAGTCAATCTTTCTTCATATGACAAGTTTCTAATATGCAGGATTAACTTTGTTATTCTCGTATGGGCCAATAGGCCTTCTGCAGTTACCTTCATTCTTATGTTCCTAATACCCTATTAATATCCCGTTTGATGTGTCCATTCATCCACTTGTACACCTCTACTATGTCACTCCGAATTCTTGGCCGTTCTAGAGAATGCAAATTAGTACTACTTAGTAAATCTTTCTTCATATGACAAGTTTCTAATTTGCAGGATTAACTTTGTTATCCTACGCTGGGCGTATTCTAGTGAATTTATATCAGAAAACGTATATTTTAACTTGTTAAAAATATTTTGATTCATATTCATAAACAGTCTACTCATGCACATGTATAAACATACATGCCTCGTATTGTCAGTTTAACTTTATTCTAATGTTCTTAGCAATTTGAATATTTATCGCCATCGAGAAATAACCAAATAAACAAGTTCCATCATCCAGCAACATCAGTCACCTGAGATAGCTGCTACATAACCCCCCGGTGGCCACAACGGGTTAGGACAGCTACATTTATCAGTAAGATAATTATTTCTTCTGATCCAATCCCAGTACGGCAGGCTTTGGTGGTTGGACTAGGCCAAAACAATGAAAACTCTTGGGTTGCAAGAGCAGGAAAAGTCCTAAACAGACTACATTTAAAAAACATGATTCTTGATAGAGAGGGTGATCATCCACACCCAAATTACACTCCTTCCGCGCCGTGGGAAGAGCCTACTTTCCAAATAGTAATAGAAAGTCTCCCAATGAAAAAGGCTGCCTATGATCCGACAATCCTAAGGCGCATAATAGAAGAGCAAATGTATAGCGTAGCAGGAGCCACCCACATCTTCACAGACGGATCGGTGGACACAGAAAATGAGAGTGCTGGCGCTGCTCTTTGCACGACCAGCGTTCAGGCATATTGGAGACTGGGAGGACTAGTATCATCAACCCAAACTGAGCTGTTCGCCATACAACAGGCATTCGCATATGTGATTGCACAAAACACTCAAAATGCAATCATACACACAGACTCAAAAGCTGCACTTCAAATACTAGGACAAAAACAGTGGAAAGATAATGTGGAAATAATTACCACCATTTTGTATCAAGGAGCAGTCGCTAAAGGCAAAGGCCTCAACATAACTTTAAACTGGATCCCATCCCATATTGGAATCCCATTAAATGAAAAAGCTGATGAAATTGCTAAATTGGCAACTCGTCATCCAGTGATACATAAAACAATTCAACCCAGCCTAGAGAACATAAAAAACATCATCACCAAAAAACTCTCACATCTCAACAAAGCCTACCTACACCAGAGAATAGCTGAAGGTTCGCCATCTGCAACATGGTATCTTCAGGCAACCAAATTAGAAAGGTTAAATATCCCAAAAGGAATCCACAGGGAAATAGCAGTTAGGCTATATAGACTACGTCTAGGTTAAAGATGCAACTGGGAGATTGGTGAACCCCGACAGAGAGAGTGCATCTTCTGCCAAACTGTCACAGAAAAAAGCCATTACTTCACTATCTTCTGGAATGTGAAGCAACCAGTGACCTTAGAAGAGCTTTAAGAGTTCCTGAATCATGCAGTGGCCACCCTGAAGCCATCAACACAGCCACTCTCCTGGTCAACAAAGGTGTCCAGCAGCTGGACACCCTCATAAAGACTGTGAAGCAGTATCCTCCCCCACGATAACAGCTTGATGGTTAAATGCAACCTCAGAACACTGGGAAAAAAACAAATTGTACCACTTACGGGCTATTCATGCCCGTGCCACCTCTTGGGTGGCTTAATCTTTATCAATCAATCTATCTCACCATCTGGTCACCACTTGGTCCGGGAGACATCTCCCGTCACGCAGGGTGCAGTCGCGCCTCCACAGATCGCCAGTATCAGCTCTTGATACGGGTAATGGCTCAAAAGGGCCACCACTTACGGGCTATTCATGCCCGTGCCACCTTTTGGGTGGCTTAATCTTCATCAATCAATCACAACGGGTTAGCTCATTACTCATTTAGCTCACAGACTACAAGGTTGGTCACAAGCAGTACCACCACTGCAGTCACTCTCTCCATCACCTGTGTTCCCTTACCAACACCACTCCCAACCACCAATCACCAGGTGTATTCAACAACAACCACCACATCGACAAACTTCACCAGCCCTCTTCCAGATATTTTCTGAAACACTAGCACGTGTCGGAAAGACGTTTTATAAAGTGGTCAAGTAACTATATATTCTCGTGTTTTCCATCATGAGCCAACAGTCTAAGATGGACTTGGATATTACGAATTGCAGCCGTGGGCTGTGGCTGGTCAAGGTACCTAAATATTTGGGGGACAAATGGGCAGACTGTGCTGGTCATGACGTTGGAAAGCTTAAGATTACCAAGGTGCCTGGTAAACCTCCGACAATAACCTTTAAATCTAGTGAACATACCTTGAAGGACGGGAAAATTCCTCGAGAGCACAAGGTAATTTCTCATAGTTTAAAAGAAATGACACTCGGAGTTCTTTCTGAACCAGATCTCGGCAGCAGCAGCTCCGATGCTGCAGTTTCCGAGACACCAATTGTCCTTTGAGGGACAAGTCATCCACAAACTAGAATGTCAGCCTGTAGTGGACGACTACTATATCAATCAGAAAAGGGAAGCTGTGAAGAAAGCTGCCCAGTCTCTTCATACAGTAAAGCTTATTGACAGACCCCACAACGGCTATAAGCCTATTTCACACCATAAACATAATGTTCATTTAGAGCAGAAGAAGAAGGCAGGAGGCAAGACGATTCGTGATGATAAAGATAAGGTCATGGAGTTGTTGTTTGCTGCATTTGAAAAGATCCAATATTAAGGATCTCCACAAGATTACCCGACAATCAATCACATATCTAAAGGAGATCCTGTAACTATAATGTTAAGAATCCTCACAAGAATATGTGGGAACTCAAGCCCGAGTACCGTCATTACAAGCTTGCCGAAAAGGCTGTGGAAAATTCAGTGTATGATTAGGTTCATACTAAACTTTGTTTCACAGTACAAAGGTAAAGAAAACGTGAAAGATCCAGGCAAATATTAGCCTCATACTCCAAGTCTGAGGTTATGATCTACCTTGCGGTGCTTGTGCCTCTATCCGCTGCCCTTTACTGCAAGCCACGGCCGCTGCTCTGTCCCGTCTTCCAGACTGTGCAGTATCAGGACGAGTGGCAGAATGTACACAGAGATCGTGGTGTTTCCCATCAACCAGATCCTCCTCAACACCGTGTTCCAAGTCAGTGATGTTCCCGTGACCTCCGTCACAGTCCAGACGGTGACGGCACCAGCCCTGCAGCTGGTAATGATTGAGGTGAAGGTGGTGGAGGTGACTAAGCCCCTGATGGTGATGAACGTCGACACTGTCACCACCATAGAAGCAGCATCGCCTTTAACTTACTTTTAGGACACCTTGAATATATCACAGATTCAATGTATCAATATCACGTGTTCATTGTATAGATATCATAAAAATAAATACTTATACAGAACTTCTTCTTGCTTAACCTATTTTAGATCAATGTTTTGACTAAGAATATAAGAAAAATGGAAAATCGCTGCTTACAGTGATCTGTTGACGAAATAAGGCAAATAGGACACTGGGATTTATTTATCAAAGCATTAGTAATAAAACACCTTGTGTTATTCTTCAGTTATATCCTGCTCTGGTTAGGCCCCATGTACATCATGCAGTTTAGTTTCGATTGCCGTGTAATATGTTGGGAATCCTGACACCCAAATTATTAACCCCTGTCACCACAACATAAATTGGTTGTGACCAGAAACTAATTTTACTAACCATTAATTTCAAGTAGGTGAATGTCAGAAGTTTTCTAGAAATCCATAACCGCGCAATTGCGTCAGTTACCACGTGCGATGACTGCTTTTTTTTAACAAATTATTTAACAGTTGTGATTATGAGTTTCAAACGGCGAGGGAAGGGGAATAAAAAGCAAAAATGGTTTCAAACCTCAATACAGGTAAAGAAATAAATAAAAATTATCAATAAACATAATGCATAGTGTAGCTATGCACCTCTAAATTAATTAAGTGCGTCATTTTGTGTTTAAATCCATGGAAAATAGTGGTTTTAAATCCGCGGAGTTGACGCGCACATTAATATCCAACCATAAGACTAAGCACTCACGTAAATTTATCCATTAATTGTGTGGATTATTTTCGTGTTAGGGTCAATAACATATTAATAAATACTCATCATATACCAGAGTTGAAGAGATTACCCCATACTAATTATATACACATCACTCAAAATAAGAGCCTTTTATATAAAACCAAACAAAATACATAGCACTATTCCATTACTCCTCATTATTATGGTATATAAATTTATTGCCAAACCTTAACTGTAGTTAGGACAATTTTAGGCAGGAGCCCAACTAAATGTTGCTCAATCTAGCCTAATCTATTGATTTGTGCTAAGCCACTAAGGATAGGAATCTCATTTAGTTAACACTGTACTAAGGAATGTACACTAGCCAACATTTAATATATTGTGCAGACCCAAAACAGGGTGGGAATTATTAATTACATGAATTGTGTTCAACATATTTACTCTTAAGTTATTTATATTGTGTTTAACCTACAATGTGCCACTGATGCATCCAAATGTGAAAATGAAGCAGTATTGGGCAAATTTGACAAAAATCGGTGGGAAAATAGACACGGAAAATGAGTCACTATCCCATCAGGACGAACTAAATAGGGTTTTGAAATTGTAAAAATAGATGCAGTTTAATGGTGACATATGTATGGTTTTAAGGCAAGGAAATGATGATAGAGTTCCATGATACAAGCTAGATGGTGTTGAGATTGCGAAAAGGATCTGGAAGTTAAGATCGGTAAGAAAATAAAATTCATAAATGAATGCATAAATGCTCGTAATAAGGCAAATAGGACACTGGGATTTATTAATCGAAGCGTTAGTAACAAGACACCTGGTGTTGCTCTTCAGCTATATCTTGCGCTGGTTAGGCCCCATTAAGATTATGCGGTTTAGTTTTAGTCGCCGTACTATTGAATCGAGTCTCATGGTATTGGGGGTGCTATATTAAGCTGGATTAGGGCATGGCTATACCAAAGGAAACAGAGAGTTAGTATAAATGGAATCAAGTCAGAGTGGGAAAATGTTGTAAGTGGAGTGCCTCAAGGCTCTGTCCTGGGACCTCTGTTGTTTATAATATATATAAATGATTTAGATTCAGGTTTGAGTAGCAACATTTGCAAATTTGCCGATGATACGAAAATCGGTAGGGAAATTAATTCGGAGGAGGACTCACTATCACTTCAAGTTGATCTAGATAGGGTTTTGAAATGGTCAAAGGATTGGCAGATGCAGTTTAATGCTGATAAATGTAAAGTTCTGAGGTTAGGTAATGATGATAGAGTTACAAGATACGAGCTAGATGGTGTTGTGATTGCGAAGTCGGATTGCGAAAGGGATCTGGGAGTTATGATTAGTAAGAATTTAAAACAAAAGGATCAATGCATAAATGTTCGTAATAAGGCAAATCGGACACTTGGATTTATTAATCGCAGCGTTAGTAACAAGACACCTGGTGTGGTTCTCAAGCTATATCTTGCTCTAGTTAGGCCCCATTTAGATTATGCAGTTCAGTTTTGGTCGCCATATTATAGAATGGATATAAATTCACTTGAACGTGTCCAGCGTAGGATGACTAAGTTAATTCCCCAAATTAGAAATCTTTCATATGAAGAAAGATTAACAAAGCTTAAGTTGCATTCACTGGAAAGGCGAAGAGTTAGGGGTGACATGATAGAGGTTTACAAGTGGATGAATGGACATAACCGGGGGGATATTAATAGGGTATTAAAAGTATCAACACAGGACAGAACACGAAACAATGGGTATAAATTGGATAAGTTTAGATTTAGGAAAGACTTGGGTAAATACTGGTTCAGTAACAGGGTTGTTGATTTGTGGAACCAATTGCCGCGTAACATTGTGGAGGTGGGGTCCCTCGATTGTTTCAAGCACGGGTTGGACAAGTATATGAGTGGGATTGGGTGGTTATAGAATAGGAGCTGCCTCGTATGGGCCAACAGGCCTTCTGCAGTTACCTTTGTTTTTATGTTCTTATGTTCTTATATATTCACTTAAATGTGCCCAACTCATGATGACAAAGTTAATTCCCAAAATTAGAAAACTGTTTTATGAAGAGAGATTAACAAAGTCTAAATTGTATTCTATGGAAAGGGGAAGAGGTAGTGTGTGATAGAGGTGTACAAGTGGATGAAGGATCATAACATAGGTGGGTATTAAAAGTATTAAGACAAGACAGAACACGAAACAATGGGTATAAATTGGATAAGTTTAGATTTAGGAAAGATCTGGGTAAATACTGGTTCGGTAGGAGGGTTGTTGATTTATGAAAACCAATTACCACATAACGTGGTACATAAGAACAAAGGCAACTGCAGAAGGCCTGTTGGCCCATACGAGGCAGCTCCTATTTATAACCACCCTATCCCACTCATATACATGTCCAACCCATGCTTGAAACAATCGAGGGACCCCACCTCCACAATGTTACACGGCAATTAGTTCCACAAATCAACAACCCTGTTACTGAACCAGTATTTACCCAAGTCTTTCCTAAATCTAAACTTATCCAATTTATACCCATTGTTTCGTGTTCTGTCTTGTGTTGATCATTTTAATACCCTATTAATATCCTCTTTGTTATGTCCATTCACCCACTTGTAAACCTCTATCATGTCACCCCTAACTCTTCGCCTTTCCAGTGAATGCAACTTAAGCTTTGTTAATCATTCTTCATATGAAAGATTTCTAACTTGGGGATCGATAATTTGGGTAGAGGTGGGGGTCCCTTGACTTGTATGTGAGTGGGATTAACAAAGCTTAATTTGCATTCACTGGAAAGGCGAAGAGTTAGGGGTGACATGATAGAGGTTTACAAGTGGATGAATGGACATAAAAGGGAGGATATTTATAGGGTATTAAAAATATCAACACAAGACAGAACACGATATAAATTGAATAAGTTTCGATTTAGGACAGACTTGGGTAAATACTGGTTCAGTAACAGGGTTGTTGATTTGTGGAACCAATTGCCGCGTAACGTGGTGGATGTGGGGTCCCTCGATTGTTTCAAGCGCGGGTTGGACAAGTATATGAGTGGGATTGGGTGGTTATAGATAGGAGCTGCCTCGTATGGGCTAATAGGCCTTCTGCAGTTACCTTTGTTCTTATGTTATAAATATGAGCTGTCTCATATGGGCCAATTGACCTTCTACAGCTACCTTTATTCTTTTGTTTTATGATCCCTTTGTTTTGTGAGTACCTTGAGGGACCTGCGCTTCCTTCGTTGTCTTACTTTAAAAGTATCAACACATGGCAGAACATGAAACAATGGGTATAAATTGGATAAGTCTATATTTAGGAAAGACCTGGATAAATGTTGACCAGACCACATGCTAGAAGGTGACGGGACGACGACGTTTCGGTCCGTTCTGGACCATTCTCAAGTCGATTGTGAGTCGTCGTCCCTTCACCTTCTAGTGTGTGGTCTGGTCAACATTCTTCAGCAACGTTATTGTGACTCATCGTCTGCGACCTGGGTAAATATTGGTTCGGTAACAAGGTTGTTGATATGTGGAAACAATTATTACGTAACATAATAGAAGTATGATTGTTTCAATCATAGGTAAGATTTGATGTTGTTTCCCTTGCTAAATTCAACATATCCATCATCACTAACAACCGCATGTTGGCACTATCCATTGACACTATCAATCGTATGTGGATTTGTGGAACCAATTACGACATAACGAGGTGGAGATTGTGGTCTCTATATTGTTTCAAACGTGGGTTGGACATGTATATGAGTGCAATTGGGTGGTTATATATATAGGAGCTGACTCATATGGGCCAATAGGCCTTCTGCAGTTACCTTTATTCTTATGTTCTTAGACATATATGAATGAGATTAGGTGGTTACAAATAGCAGCTTTCTTGTGTGGGCCAGTAGGCCTTCTACAGTTACGTTTATTCTTGTTTTCCTACGTTTAGATTTAGGAAATATCTGAGAAAATAGTTGTTTGGTAACATGGTTGTTGATTTGTGGAACCAATTACCGCATATCTTGATAGAAGTAGGATCCCTTGATTGTTTCAAGCATGCGTTGGACTTATATATGAATGGGATTGGGAAGACAGAAATAGGTGCTGCCTCGTATGGGCCAATAGGCCTTCTGCAGTTACCTTCATTCTTGTTCCTAATACCCTATTAATATCCCGTTTGATGTGTCCATCCATCCACTTGCACACCTCTACTAAGTCACTCCGAATTCTTGGCCTTTCTAGAGAATGCAAATTAGTACTACTTAGTCAATCTTTCTTCATATGACAAGTTTCTAATATGCAGGATTAACTTTGTTATTCTCGTATGGGCCAATAGGCCTTCTGCAGTTACCTTCATTCTTATGTTCCTAATACCCTATTAACATCCCGTTTGATGTGTCCGTTCATTCACTTGTACACCTCTACTATGTCACTCCGAATTCTTTGCCGTTCTAGAGAATGCAAATTAGTACTACTTAGTCAATCTTTCTTCATATGACAAGTTTCTAATTTGCAGGATTAACTTTGTTATCCTACGCTGGGAGTGTTCTAGTGAATTTATATCAGAAAACGTAAATTTTAACTTGTTAAAAATATTTTGATTCATATTCATAAACAGTCTACTCAGACACATGTATAAACATACATGCCTCGTATTGTCAGTTTAACTTTATTCTAATGTTTTTAGCAATTTGAATATTTATCGGCATCGAGAAATAACCAAATAAACAAGTTCCATCATCCAGCAACATCAGTCACCTGAGATAGCTGCTACATAACCCCCCGGTGGCCACAACGGGTGACAGTCTTCAGTCGCTGAGTGTAGCAGTACACAGTTACAGTCACTCCCTCAGTTACTCTTTTAGTACAGTGTAGCCATGTCTCCCCAGGATATGACTTTCCTAACCATCCTTCTTGAATTATTAACGTCAGAATGACACAGTGATATAGTAGCAAGAGCAAGGAAAATTGCTGAAGACGACCCACCCCTAAACGAAGCACCGTGGCAACTTGTAGGCAACGGAAAGGCTAACAAACGAAGAAGAACCGAAGAAACGTCCAAAGAAACCAAACTAGAAGCCAACCAGAACTCAAGAGCAGCACCCAAACCAATGCCAAGGACCATATTCAAAACTAAAAAACCAGTGGATGGTCCCACTTATGATTTCATTGCCGCACTTGAAAAGAATAATCCAGGAACAGATCTTAGAGCCAAGCCCGACATTAGAGGTAGATATAACATATCCACAGCTAATCCGGATATAATCACAAACCTCAGGAACACAGAACACCTAGTGGAACTAAAACCAGAAGAAAATATCACCAAAATGATAGTTCACAATTTCCCGGTCGAAGTTCATGCAAACAGACTCCTAGAATGCCCAAATGTCACAACGGCGGAAAGATGCAAGCACAACAATATCGAAACAAGACAGGTTCTTGTAACAATAAAAGGACCTCGCATCAACACTCTGAGTGTTGGCATCTATGGTCAATTCAGGCTGAGACTGTACAACCCAGAACCCATGAGCTGTTACAGATGCCAGCGCTTCGGCCACCACAAAGATGGCTGCAGAGGCCCGGAACGATGTGGTGTATGTAGCGAGCTCCATAATACCGACATATGCAAGAATCTGCACAAAGAAGGCAGACAAACGAAAGCAAAATGCCCGAACTGCGGGGATACACATCACGCCTGGAACAAACGATGTCCAGAAAGGGTAAAAAGAATACTAGCTTTCGGATCAACCCAGCAACCCAAAGTAACTACTTCGAGACCCCAATCGACCAGACCCTCGGTAAAAAGCCAGTGGTACACCCCTCGGCAAGTCCGAATAAATGAAGATCAGCAACAGTCTGGTGCGCCGGGTCCATCTGGTCTGGGCAAGGACGGGGCCTCCAACAACTGGAGGGGGCAGGGGGGCGCTGCTCCACTGGGAGACAGCAACAGAATGGATCGGGGCGGAAGGGCGAACATGCCTGCCGTTGCCTCCGGGACCTCCCAGGCAGAAATGATGATCCCTGCATCATTGGGTGCCTCAGTGGCTGGATGTAGCAGGGGCGCTTCGGCCCAACCTGGAGTCTCCTCACCCGCCAAGAAGGAAGTCTCCACTCTAGCCAAGAAGACACAAACGGTCGGGAAAACCAGTACTATAAAAACCATGGACTCAATGATTCCACTGTAAACGGAAAAATGGACAATCTCAAAATTATACAATGGAATATTCAAGGATTCAAAAGCAAAGCACTCAGAGCAGTGCTTCTCAAGGATAGCATTGATATTGTTCTACTCCAAGAAACACTCACCAGGACTGGCAGATTTATCAATATTCCAGAATATCAAGGATTCCACTGCCCTATGGCACAAGGTGGCACCAGAGGCATTTCAATTCTAGTAAGAAATCATATCAATGCCACGGCAATCACAGACCTGCCCAACTGTGGCGAGAACGTCGAAATTATGGGAGTTAAGCTCACTATGAGGAACTCAACGCTGTCCATTTTCAATGTATACAAGAGCCAGAGAGAACATGACATGTGTGGGACATTTGAGGCTTGAATCTAATTATTTAAATATTAATGTAGTAAATTAAATTACGAAGGACCACCCGCTTTTATAGTAAAGAGGGAAACTGAGAATTTATGATCATTAGATAATTTCTAGATGAACCAGTAACTATGGATAAAATACTAGAGAATATGATCATAGAAATAATTAATGGGCTGTATAATTAAATGAATCAAACCCTCAAACACCTACATTGGGGGGTTATTACTGGAACTCAGTACGTCCAGGAACTAGTGTGGTTCGTTCACTAATCCAAGATATAATAATCTAATCCTATGAATTATTGGGAAACCAATGTCATTACCATTAATGGGAACATAGATTATGAGTATAATAATGATAATCACAATAAAAACATGTCAATCCAAAAAAGAGTTCTGCATGTAAATAATTCCAGATAATTAATAAAGGAATACAAAGGAATCTTAGCTTAATGACGATTCCTTTGTGTAAGTCACGATGCTTCCTCTGACTCTCCTGGGCTCGGCTGGATGACGTGTGGGATGGATTAACATGGGAGAGGACAGCTGGGAGAATTCTTCTCACGTGCTGCAAAACAAATATTTACAGTAGTAACTAATTAAACTACTGAATTTCTATGTTCGAGAAATTAATGTTAATAGGAGATAAGGGGTAATAACCTGTGGTTTGGTGTTGGTATACGTCGTCACGACAAAATCACCCAGCTACAATTCTACACCCTATACGATGCATCAAATAAGGATAAGATACTTAGCTAATATGGGCACTGTAAGTTTTAAGATTGCCGAAATTCGCGTCCCAGGCTCTGGTTTCACCTATCCTGGATAATGGCGCGCTTCACTGGATGGTCACGTGTAGTCAAAGAACCAGATTAAAAAGGTTCCTTATTTTACACTGACGCCAGTCGAGGATATTATCTGCAAGGCCTTTCACGCCTCACAGTGGCGACTTTCTTCTGGAGGATGGATAGTGTTTACCCTGATGACTGGGTAATGGTGTCTCCTCGTGAGCACGACGCGAACAGGTCCGCTCGAGAGCTTCTCAACACGTGTACTGGCTTGCTCTCCTTCCCCGCTCCGCGTCTCGCGTTCATTAGACAAGTTATTATCATGAATATTAGTATTTCTCGCAGTTATGCTTGAAATGTTCGAGACAGGACGGGTTTATCATTTAGAAGAGTGAAATATTATTATTTGCCAGTTTAGTGATAGTAAACATATAATGGAGAGGAATTAATGTCTCTCCATGGCATTCACTTGTGACGTTAATTTTTATTACTAGATAACTGCTATGACTCACCCTGTTAGCACTGTTAGTCACCCTGTTAGTGCTAACGCTCTATTCGGCTTTTAGTTGGAGTTCAATTTATCTGTAATTAATTATCACACAGAACGCCTTGGTTATAGAGAATCGAATTCAATTCTCAGATACATTGGATATAATGTGTTTATTGTAATGCAATCTGACGCAATACTGGCGTCGGGTGACGTGAGAATTCTAGCCTATTGCACAGATGAAATTATTAGTACATGTGAATTCTACGTTGCGTTAATTTTACTTACTACAATGATTAGTAGAATTAGTAATAATTAATGAGAATACAACAGTGTTGTATTCGGTGTTGGAAATTTCCAACATAACACCGGGGGGAGGATTCTAGGGTCGTAGTGTACTGTGGAGTACTGACCTATCCCGAAGTTGATATTAATATTAGTATATTAGTAGGTTAATATGTTAGTATGTTAGTACACACATAACGAACGTCCCGTATTTATCAAGGACTTACAAGAAACTTGAGTCTTGCTATTTACGTGTCAAATGGAACATGTTACTTATAGCCTACACAATAATTAAAGAATTGCTCTTAGTTGAGAACTATAATAGGCTTGTAGTTTCCCTTAGTGGAAACATGTATTAAATATTGAAACATTAAATGATTAAGTTATCGGTAATCAGGAACCTTCTAAAGCTCACAATAAACTCAACAACTAGGGTCGCAGTGACATGTAATGGTGTATTACGTAGCTGCTGAATCGTAGGCAAACTCAGAATAAGTTCCTAAGAACTGATAACACTATTGTATGATTATACAGTAAAGTATTATTAGTCACTTAAGATCAAGGAGACTATGACACTACAGTAAGGTCACTGTCTAGGGTCGCTGTGACTTGTAACTATTGGGTTACTAGACAATAACATCACGCAGTAACATGATCACCCCAAATTCAAATGAGGAAATTGAATTTAATGTGCACTGCCGTGCAGTAGTCATTTTGACTGATGGTACAACTAATTCGCTAACTAGCTAAAATAATAGAAAGGTAGAGAACTGAAAAGTTTATTCATTGAAATCAAGGAAAATTCTGAGTCGACAGTGAGATTAGTTGCCTAGTCATTCTGACTTATGAACTAATTAAATGGCAGCTCATAGGCTTGACACTGTAAACTGGTTAATACGAAATCACCTTTACATGAAATTGAGTTTATTAAATCAGTCTCTATAAGTATAGTCAACTGTAATTAATGGTGAGTACAGATTAGGCTAGTACTCAGTTGACACTAACTAAAGTCCCTAAACCTACCTAAATAAATGGTTTGAATTTCTAACCTACCTAAGTAAGGGACTAAGCTAATTGTGAGCAAAAATGTACTCGAATTAACATTGTGAGCAGTATTGAGCTCATTAACAGGTCGAGCTATATTGAACTCGTGAACATGGTGAGCTACAGTGAGCTCGTTAGCAGTGCTAACAGGGTGAGTTACAGTGAACTCGTCAACAGTGTTGACAGGGTGAGCTACAGTGAGCTCGTTAGCAGTGCTAACAGGGTGAGTTACAGTGAACTCGTCAACAGTGTTGACAGGGTGAGCTGCAGTGAGCTCGTTAGCAGTGCTAACAGGGTGAGTTACAGTGAACTCGTCAACAGTGTTGACAGGGTGAGCTGCAGTGAGCTCGAATTAACAAGGTGGAGTTTTGCATCATTCAATTATCATGGCGAGCAGTGCTCGTGGCATGGGGAACATTAAAGTGTTCGATTGTCATGGCGAGCAATATTAAGCTCGTACGCATGGGGAACAAGCACTCATATTATTACGTTAATTCTAAGGTGAGCTAGATTAAGCTCATGAAGCATGTTAATTAACAATGCTGATGTTTAACGATAATGCATTAAACATATTAGTTCTCTGTAAATTCGCTTACTTATTAGTAAGTTTGCAAGTTTGTTCGTGCTGCGCTCCTACACTAAATAAGCAGAAATGAAAGAAAAACAACTCAAACAAATTAATGCAAGTATTTATCACTAACTCTTAGTGCAGAAAACATGGTATTAAGAAGGTTTTCTTGGCAAACCTTTAAGCGCAAGTATAGTGGACCAGTGGTCCTAGTGAATTTATTACTAAATTCAGGAAATGCCAGTGGCATTGAGTGCTAGATTCTCTAGCCTAACATTATTAATTACCTAGGAAGACTGAGTGTGGTCAATTACTACTTGTCAAGAATAATTCTAGGTCTGCAGTGAATTCAATAGTTTGGTCGCTGTGACTTGTACTTGTTTGAGTACGGACCATTGGTTTTCACTGAGAGCTATGAAACATCTCGGCGAGTATCAATTGCACTACATTCAATCTGAGTTTATTACTCAGCTGTGTTTCTCCTTTTAGCTTGCTGCTGGAGAATTGATTTACTGCTGACTAATTTATTATTATTGGCAGGTTTAGGCTTGTTCACATTCAGAACTTTACCAGTAAGTAAGTAGCCACCTGCAGATTGGAGCATATTCATTCCCAATCGTTTAACATGTCCAGTTATGAACTGGTAATAGTAGTCGGCTCCTACTAGTACATCTACATTGTTAAGGCGGTCAGACGTTAACTTGTTGTCAGCCAAATTAATTTCACGTTCCTGCTGTCGGAAAATCCGACACCATTTAATATATCATACAGATAATAGCTGTATTACCAACAAGTTACCCATAGAAAACGTAACTTGTAGTGGAATTACCATCTAAAGAAAACGGGATATCATCACCACATACTATTATAATTCACCAGCTATTCTGCTGGGAATTGTTCTTAAATACATTAGTCTTTGGACTTTACCATCATAAAAACATCTTATATAAATTAACTTAATTATCAATATTAAAGTAGAGTAAATGTGACCCTTCTATCACTTTCTGAAATCTGGACAAAGTAGGCCAGGCGTCAGAGTGGGGAAGGAGGGCAGCCATTGTTGTTTATATAGAGACCAGAGGCTCACACGGGAGCAAATTCGGCTCCTGTTAATTTTACTTGGACGTAGTGTTATGGATACCAAAGGTGTACCATCTGTCAACACGCTGTCAACAAATCAAGTTAAGTGTTCTTTCCGAAACCCATTATCTATCATTAGTGGCCATTAATGTCATTATATAGGGTGACCCGGTTAGAACGCGAAATCGCCTCAAACTAAAGGTAATTAAGCCAGGTCTTCATGTTCCATGTACTGTTTTCTCTGATATACTTGTCATATATAGGATTCTGGCTTCACAGCTAGCGCACTTTTGACAGGTCAAGACGAGGATGCAAGATTTGTGCACCAGTTACTGGGTGATATGGAAGCTACCTCAAAGAGGATAATTTGGTGTCTACACCCTAGTTATACCTGGTGGACTAACCTGCTGTACTATAAGATAAGGAACCTTTTCAATGTATGTAGTTACTGTAGTTTGATTGGCTGCATATATATTAATTTAATAACCCCCCCTAATGTGTAGAGGATCGATTTGTGAGATTATAAGATTATTGCAGAAATACAGTCCACTTATCATTATACAAATCGCTATCGAAGTATATAAATTAACGTAAATATAAATTCATATAAATTAAATAAATATAAATCTCACAGGTCGGTTCCCACACCTGCAGGAAGTGGGCTGTGTACCCCAGACCCTTAATATTTAAGTCTAAAGGTATTTGTTCCACAACAATGGCTTGGACAGCCTTGGCATGACTACCTAGTCGTACAAGCGGTTGAACTACTGAGTATTCATGGGTTCCTCGATTTATCATGAACCCTGACAAGTTTAATTTTACCTGTCCTATTGGTTGTAAATTAAGTGCCTCTGCTGCTCTTTGAGTAATGAAAGTTCTCTGGGAACCTTGGTCAAATAGTCCACGTATGGTGATCTTGGTTCCTCTGTTCTTCACTTGAAGTTGGGCAGTAAGCAAGGCAGCATCCACTTGAGATGCTTGTGAAGTTACGCTGTACACATCTCGCACCTTGCAGCACTGTACTGGTGTAGATTCTCTACGTCCTATTCTAGGATTGACATAATTTGTCTTAACTAATTTGCACAGTGCAGCATGATACTTGCCCCTTCTACACCTATTGCAGGTGTTCAGTGGGGTTTCACAGCTGTTAACATTATGTGGTTTGAGACACCTAGTACATTTGTGTAACTGTTTGAGTCGTCTGACTCTTGTGTCTCTATTAGGATAATTAGTACATTTGTACAGAGAATGTTTTTGATTGCAAAACAAGCACATTCCCCATCCTACAGCTCGTTTAGAGGTTACCGGTTTAGGTAAAACAGTACTTGCAGGTTGTGATGGTTTTGCTGTTTGCATTTGCTTGTTATTTATTCTCTTGTGAGTACTTGGTGTACTCTGGGGAACCATTAATAGGCTCTTGGGAGTGCTCTTTGGACTATTAAGTCTCTTAGGAGCACCTGTGGAATCATTGGGGGTGCTCTTTGGACTATTAGGTCTCTTAGGAGCACCTGTGGAGCTCTTAGGCCTCACTGATGAATCAGTATTCGACTGATTGTTGTTACATTGATTATTAGCACCTTTGTTACCTAGTGACAGTGTCACTTTAGGAGTTTCAGGTAAGGAAACTGATGTAGGTACAGTTTTGGTGCATTCAGATTTAGCATTAATTGCTTGGTCTGCTGTATGATTGCTCATATTACGCAAACCTGTAAATATATCCTGCATTGACAGGGTATTACCATTCTGGCATACATATAATTTATTAAGTGTGTCACCAGACAATTTTCTCTGGATAATAATTTTAGTCATCCACTCAGTAGTTGGGTGATCCACCTCTTTACTGAAAGAATTTATCAGTGACTCAAGCTGAAAACTAAAGGCTTGTTAAGAGTCAACTGATTGCTCTGGTGAAGATAAATTTAATAATTGGTGCACAAGGTTTATAATAGTCTTCTCATTGTTAGCACTTACTTTAGAAGGCTGTTGTGAGCAATTGTGACCATTACTTGTGTTGCTTAAGGCTTCTTGCTTAGCCTCAGCTTTGATTACAGCTTCGACTGCTGCTGCAGCATTAGCTTTATCATTTTCTGGTTCAGATTCACTGATTATTGCAGCTTCACTTGTTTCTCTGGGTTCTGGTGATAAGCTAGTTAATTCAGTAGCCTTATGTATTGAACTTATAGAATCCAGGGAACATTGAGAAGAGTGGTCTGAAATTTGATCAGATTCTGTGAGCAAATCATCACATGAAGCTGTATTAGATGAGAGGTTAGAAAATGAAGGTTGAACTTCAGTTGTGGATCTTGTGTAGTGATCAGTATTGATTAGAGGATTCTCCTCGTCTTGAGGTAGTTCAGGTATTTCATCTGAACTGAGTGTTGACTCAGGTGTAGGTCTATTAATGATCTGATCTACCCACTCGGGAATATCTTGTCTCGCAAGCACCTCCTTATATTGGTCTAACCTGGTTTGAACGTAATGTTCATAGTTATCAAGTTCAGATTCTGTTAGACGTAAGTGGTCTGAGACAGTATGACCGACTTGGAGTAAATTCCTGTGGGACTCGATTACAGTCTTTACATGATCATATTTTTGGATGGCGTTCCTTATGAAACTTGCTAGTCTGTAGACGTCACCTGGGTCAGTTTCTACACAGAGATGACATTTCATAAGCAGTTTTTCTAGGGGACGTTGAAGAGCTGTCAAGAATCTTGCATTCCTTTCTAAAGGATTCATTCTTGCGGTAAATGGAGCCTGATAGGGCTTATGTAGCTAGTGGTATAGCTATGTTGTCTGCTCCTTAATGTAGAGCAGGTATAAGTATTGACAGCCTGGTATTTCTTGAGGCTGGTTGTAATTTACCTCATTTAGAGGTTAGCTACCTACCTAATAATAAGCAACTAAGATTTGAGTGGTACCTTGGTCTCACTACAGGTGTTCCTCAGCTTAGCTCTTCTAAATCAGCCTCGGATGGGTAGTGGACTTACAGTAACACTCAAAGACATACATAGAAATATGCAATAAAATAATTACACAATAAATGGTTAATCCCACCCTTGATAGGGTCAGCACAAAATGAATAATATATGTCACTAACTAGCTCAAGCCTAGTCGTGAGAATTTCTACTTAAGAAACTACAACTATATTTAGTCTGTGCTTGTGCCAAATTCAACACAATCACAGCCTAAATTGCTACCTAATAAAGGTTGGCAAAGATTATATTATGGTGCAGTAATGTGCAAATAATTGTGCTGTGTTTTTGGGTTTTTGTATTTTATATAATATACACTTGTGTAATTATGTGTATAAGAAATTAAATGAACACAAAGGAATTAATTGTGTTTGGCAAGTATTCTACTGCCGTAAATGTTACCTAACTCCTAAATGTACTCCTAATTGTGGAATAAAATATTATCAGGGTTAGTAATAATTAACTAGTATGAGATCAGTAATTTATATTAGTATACTGGATCCCTAAATGTTAATGATCCACTGACTTGAGTGAATCAGTAATTATAACATGGATTCAGGCTATAATGGACAGTCTGCTGACAGCCATATATTGAAACATTGGTATAGCCTAAATGGTTAACACATAATTGGTGTTATTGATAATATAAGGTTATGAGCTGTTGCTCTTGGTGACCTAAAGATTCTACTTCAGTATGAAGTGTAGACCTAAATGTTGTGGGTAATTGGCTATGACCCACTAAAGCTACCTTATACATGAGGTGAAAGTAGCAATATGTTAGTGTGATCTAGACTAACTGATGTGTTACACTGTTAGTTGACACAATTAATTAAATAGTTAGTCTAGCTTCTATCACACAAGGATTAGTTATTAATGATTAATATTTTAATTATAAATTTAATGCCTATCCGGTTCGATAAGGACCATAATGTGGGACATTTGGGGCTTGAATCTAATTATTTAAATATTAATGTAGTAAATTAAATTACGAAGGACCACCCGCTTTTATAGTAAAAAGGGAAACTGAGAATTTATGATCATTAGATAATTCCTAGATGAACCAGTAACTATGGATAAAATACTAGAGAATATGATCATAGAAATAATTAATGGGCTGTATAATTAAATGAATCAAACCCTCAAACACCTACATTGGGGGGTTATTACTGGAACTCAGTACGTCCAGGAACTAGTGTGGTTCGTTCACTAATCCAAGATATAATAATCTAATCCTATGAATTATTGGGAAACCAATGTCATTACCATTAATGGGAACATAGATTATGAGTATAATAATGATAATCACAATAAAAACATGTCAATCCAAAAAAGAATTCTTCATGTAAATAATTCCAGATAATTAATAAAGGAATACAAAGGAATCTTAGCTTAATGACGATTCCTTTGTGTAAGTCACGATGCTTCCTCTGACTCTCCTGGGCTCGGCTGGATGACGAGTGGAATGGATTAACATGGGAGAGGACAGCTGGGAGAATTCTTCTCACGTGCTGCAAAACAAATATTTACAGTAGTAACTAATTAAACTACTGAATTTCTATGTTCGAGAAATTAATGTTAATAGGAGATAAGGGGTAATAACCTGTGGTTTGGTGTTGGTATACGTCGTCACGACAAATCACCCAGCTACAATTCTACACCCTATACGATGCATCAAATAAGGATAAGATACTTAGCTAATATGAGCACTGTGTAAGTTTTAAGATTGCCGAAATTTGCGTCCCAGGCTCTGGTTTCACCTATCCTGGATAATGGCGCACTTCACTGGACGGTCACGTGTAGTCAAAGAACCAGATTAAAAAGGTTCCTTATATTACACTGATGCCAGTCGAAGATATTATCTGCAAGGCCTTTCACGCCTCACAGTGGCGACTTTCTTCTGGAGGATGGATAGCGTTTACCCTGATGACTGGGTAATGGCGTCTCCTCGTGAGCACGACGCGAACAGGTCCGCTCGAGAGCTTCTCAACACATGTACTGGCTTGCTCTCCTTCCCCGCTCCACGTCTCGCATTCATTAGACAAGTTATTATCATGAATATTAGTATTTCTCGCAGTTATGCTTGAAATGTTCGAGACAGGACGGGTTTATCATTTAGAAGAGTGAAATATTATTATTTGCCAGTTTAGTGATAGTAAACATATAAGGGAGAGGAATTAATGTCTCTCTATGGCATTCACTTGTGACGTTAATTTTTATTACTAGATAACTGCTATGACTCTAACGCTCTATTCGGCTTTTAGTTGGAGGTCAATTTATCTGTAATTAATTATCACACAGAACGCCTTGGTTATAGAGAATCGAATTCAATTCTCAGATACATTGGATATAATGTGTTTATTGTAATGAAATCTGACGCAATACAGGCGTCGGGTGACGTGAGAATTCTAGCCTATTGCACAGATAAAATTATTAGTACATGTGAATTCTACGTTGCGTTAATTTTACTTACTACAATGATTAGTAGAATTAGTAATAATTAATGAGAATACAACAGTGTTGTATTCGGTGTTGGAAATTTCCAACAACATGGATCTCTCAACAATCTTTGAAATAGCAGTCACTACACCTACTATCATCTCTGGTGACTTCAACGCTCATAGTGAATTACTTCTTAATTCACCAAGAACCGACGCCAACGGAAGACATATTGAACATCTTTTGGATGAAGTGCCAGAAATCAGTCTGCTTAATTCGACGGAACCAACCCACACTGGTGGGGGAAAGTTGGATCTCACGTTTGTTTCCACCAGTATTTATGAGTTGTGTCATTGGTCAGTGGATCATGTTCTGACTAGTGACCACTTTGCTACAAAAACAGTTATTAATATAGCACTACCTCCTAGACCTCCAGCTCCCAAGCCCGGATGGGACTTTATCAAAGCAGATTGGACGAAGTTTCAAGAATCTCTCGAAACTTGGCACCAAAACTACGCTCCTCCTGACAACACCGAAGAAATGGAAAAAGATTTAGTAAATGCAATACATAGAGCAGCAAATCACGCCATCCCCAAGAGGAAAACAATTACCCAACTACACAAGGACCATTGGTATTACTCACTCATCAATTACTGTGATAGGATCAAAGAGCTACATAACAGACTAAATCGGTCACCAAAGAATTTCAGAAGAGATAGAACCGGAGCTAATCTAGGACTTCTTAGAGCTGTCCGAGATCATTTGCACGAAGAAACAGCAAAAATCAGAGAAGAAAAATGGCTCGAGTGGTGTGCCAAGCTAAATCAGCATACGTCCTTGGGCGACATCTGGAGGCAGATCAACAAGGCCAAAGGAAAATCGTCTCCTGCTCATCCGCACCATGTTCATCCAGAGCAAGAAGCAGAAAGGCTAGCAAATCTATTTGCTTCAAGAGCCAGTTCCACTCAACTTCCTCAAACAACTCTGACTCATCAACAAACACTTCAAGCAGCAAGATGGAAAAAAATAGATGATGCTTTAGCCTTACCTGACGAACTAGACCAACCTTTCAATCTAAAAGAACTCAGAAGTGCTACAAAGAAAACTAAAAATACAGCTCCAGGCGAGGACAAAATCACTTACAACATGCTAGCCAAGCTAGGAGACAAGGGTGAAGAAGCCTTCTTGAATCTCATCAACAGAGTATGGGTGACAAGAACCCGACCACTCTCTTGGAACAGTGCAATTATAGTTCCCATTCCAAAACCAAAAGACCCAGGAAATCCAAGACCCATCTCATTAACAAGCTGTCTGCCCAAAACTGCAGAAAGAATGGCCCTTAATCGAATTGAATGGAAAGCCAATACACTACACCAAAATATGTCTGCTTACAGAAAAGGTGTTGGAACTACAGAATGCCTTACCTCCCTCCTGGATAAAATCAATGACAGCCCTCAGTGATAACCAATGGGAGAAACTGGAAGTGTTTCAAAATTATGCTCTGAGAACAATGCTGGGAGCACCTATATGGACGCGTAGGGAGAACCTTAGAATGGAAACAAATTTACCACCATTAGAAAACAGGATGAAACAAAGGATAGCCACCATAATAGAAAAACTTACTGGAACAACCGCCACGCTGTCAATCAAAGACAGCATACAGAGATCCTTTCAGAAAAACCTACAGTATAGAACAAACTCATGGATGGATAATGTGGTCAAGATTTTAGAGAAAATGTACATGAAACGGACCATTAAAAACAAAGGGAAAGATAGACCATATCAACACTTTCGACAGCCTCCTCCATGGGAAGAATCGAATCTAAAGATAATCATTGAAAGATTACCAGTTAAAAAATCAGCATGTGACCCGCAGAGGCTCAAGGAAGTAATAGAGCAACAAATGGAAGCTATCTCTAGACCCACAACGACTCACGTCTTCACAGACGGATCAGTTGATCAAGAAAAAGGTTCTGCTGGGGCAGCAGTTTACACTACCAACCATGAAGCTTACTGGAGCATGAATAGTGGGTGCTCAACATTGCAAACAGAATTATATGCCCTGAAGGAGGCAATAAACTATACAATTGAGAATAATTTACATGATGTCATCATTCATACAGACTCTAAATCTTCGCTCCAGGCATTGTTATCCAGTCAGCACAGAGATAAAATACAACTCCTCACAGAAATTCAACATATAGGAAAAGATGCCCATAATCGAGGGCTGTCAATCACCCTAAATTGGATACCAAGTCACATTGGCATATATGGTAATGAAAAGGCAGACTCACTAGCAAAAAACTGCCACTGCTCTACCTGTTGTACAGGTTCAAATACCTCCAAGTTTCTCACAGATAAACGAGCAAATCAAGAAGAAAATATTCTCAACTATCAAAAGTCGCCACAGAGCCAAAGTAGCGGAAGGAAGATCCACTGTGATATGGTGTGAACAAGCCACTGGTTACTCCTCTTTCAAGCCAGGCAAAAAGATATCCAGAGACATTGCAGTAGCCAGACACAGACTCAGACTTGGGTACAAGTGCTGCTGGGAGGTAATGAAGCCAATAGTTAAAGAGTGTCACATCTGTGAAACTGAGGCGGAGGCGCCGCTATTGCACTACTTACTGGAATGTGAAGCTACTGAACCCCTGCGCATCAAACTCAACATTAATCCAACGACAGCAGCTGCATTAGATGCACATTCCACCGCGACTACAATGATTAGAAAAGCTGTTGAGGAATGGGACTCATTAGTGAGCATTCTGCATCTACATCCGCCACCAAGATAATGTTAATAAAACAAGATTAAAACCAGTGCAATAAAACAGAAGCGACAAATAAGCAGGGAAAAAGGAGAAGTCCTCTCCTCCATTTTAAACTTAAACCTAAAATATCACAGGGAAAAGGTTATCATGTATAACCAAACTCAATTACGGGCTCACCATAGCCCGTGCTACATGGACACTCCGTCCTGAATAGCTAAATCTTTAACAACAACAACAACATCCAGCAACAGCCGTCACCTGAGGTAGCTGCTACATAACCCGGTGGCCATAACGGGTTAGTTCATTACTCATTAAGCTCACAGACTACAAGGTTGGTCACAAGCAGTACCACCACTGCAGTCACTCTCTCCATCACCTGTGTTCCCTTACCAACACCACTCCCAACCACCAATCACCAGGTGTATTCAACAACAACCCCCACATCGACAAACTTCACCAGCCCTATTCCAGATATTTTCTGAAACACTAGCACGTGTCGGAAAGACGTTTTATAAAGTGGTCAAGTAACTATATATTCTCGTGTTTTCCATCATGAGCCAACAGTCTAAGATGGACTTGGATATTACGAATTGCAGCCGTGGGCTGTGGCTGGTCAAGGTACCTAAATATTTGGGGGACAAATGGGCAGACTGTGCTGGCCATGACGTTGGAAAGCTTAAGATTACCAAGGTGCCTGGTAAACCTCCGACAATAACCTTTAAATCTAGTGAACACACCTTGAAGGACGGGAAAATTCCTCGGGAGCACAAGGTAATTTCTCATAGTTTAAAAGAAATGACACTCGCAGTTCTTTCTGAACCAGATCTCGGCAGCAGCAGCTCGGATGCTGCAGTTTCCGAGACACAGCAATTGTCCTTTGAGGGACAAGTCATCCACAAACTAGAATGTCAGCCTGTAGTGGACGACTACTATATCAATCAGAAAAGGGAAGCTGTGAAGAAAGCTGCCCAGTCTCTTCATACAGTAAAGCTTATTGACAGACCCCTCAACGGCCATAAGCCTATTTCACACCATAAACATAATGTTTATTTAGAGCAGAAGAAGAAGGCAGAAGGCAAGACGATTCGTGATGATAAAGATAAGGTCATGGAGTTGTTGTTTGCTGCATTTGAAAAGCATCAGTATTACAATATTAAGGATCTCCACAAGATTACCCGACAGCCAATCACTTATCTAAAGGACATCCTGAAAGACCTATGTAACTATAATGTTAAGTATCCTCACAAGAATATGTGGGAACTCAAGCCCGAGTACCGTCATTACAAGCTTGCCGAAAAGGCTGTGGAAAATTCAGTGTATGATTAGGGTCATACTAAACTTTGTTTCACAGTACAAAGGTAAAGAAAACGTGAAAGATCCAGGCAAATATAAGCCTCATACTCCAAGTCTGAGGTTGTGATCTACCTTGCGGTGCTTGTGCCTCTATCCGCTGCCCTTTAATGCAAGCCACGGCCGCTGCTCTGTCCCGTCTTCCAGACTGTGCAGTATCAGGACGAGTGGCAGAATGTACACAGAGATCGTGGTGTTTTCCATCAACCAGATCCTCCTCAACACCGTGTTCCAAGTCAGTGATGTTCCCGTGACCTCCGCCACAGTCCAGACGGTGACGGCACCAGCCCTGCAGCTGGTAATGAGGTGAAGGTGGTGGAGGTGACTAAGCCCCTGATGGTGATGAACGTCGACACTGTCACCACCATAGAAGCAGCACCGCCTTTAACTTACTTTTAGGACACCTTGAATATATCACAGATTCAATGTATCAATATCACGTGTTCATTGTATAGATATCATAAAAATAAATGCTTATACAGAACTTCTTCTTGCTTAACCTATTTTAGATCAAAGTTTTGACTAAGAATATAAGAAAACAGGAAAATCGCTGCTTACAGTGATCTGTTGACGAAATAAGGCAAATAGGACACTGGGATTTATTTATCGAAGCATTAGTAATAAAACACCTTGTGTTATTCTTCAGTTATATCCTGCTCTGATTAGGCCCCATGTACATCATGCAGTTTAGTTTCGATTGCCGTGTTATATGTTGGGAATCCTGACACCCAAATTATTAACCCCTGTCACCACAACATAAATTGGTTGTGACCAGAAACTAATTTTACTAACCATTAATTTCAAGTAGGTGAATGTCAGAAGTTTTCTAGAAATCCATAACCGCGCAATTGCGTCAGTTACCACGTGCGATGACTGCTTTTTTTTAACAAATTATTTAACAGTTGTGATTATGAGTTTCAAACGGCGAGGGAAGGGGAATAAAAAGCAAAAATGGTTTCAAACCTCAATACAGGTAAGGAAATAAATAAAAATTATCAATAAATATAATGCATAGTGTAGCTATGCACCTCTAAATTAATTAAGTGCGTCATTTTGTGTTTAAATCCACGGAAAATAGTGGTTTTAAATCCGCGGAGTTGACGCGCACATTAATATCCAACCATAAGACTAAGCACTCACGTAAATTTATCCAATAATTGTGTGGATTATTTTCGTTAGGGTCAGTAACATATTAATAAATACTCATCAAATACCAGAGATGAAGAGATTACCCCATACTAATTATATATACATCACTCAAAATAAGAGTCTTTTATATAAAACCAAACAAAATACATAGCACTATTCCATTACTCCTCATTATTATGGTATATAAATTTATTGCCAAACCTTAACTGTAGTTAGGACAATTTTAGGCAGGAGCCCAACTAAATGTTGCTCAATCTAGCCTAATCTATTGATTTGTGCTAAGCCACTAAGGATAGGAATCTCATTTAGTTAGCACTGTACTAAGGAATGTGCACTAGCCAACATTTAATATATTGTGCAGACCCAAAACAGGGTGGGAATTATTAATTACATGAATTGTGTTCAACATATTTACTCTTAAGTTATTTATATTGTGTTTAACCTACAATGTGCCACTGCTGCATCCAAATGTGAAAATGAAGCAGTATTGGGCAAATTTGACAAAAATCGGTGGGAAAATAGACACGGAAAATGAGTCACTATCCAATCAGGACGATCTAAATAGGGTTTTGAAATTGTAAAAAGATTGGCAGATGCAGTTTAATGGTGACATATGTATGATTTTGAGGCAAGGAAATGATGATCCATGATACAAGCTAGATGGTGTTGAGATTGCGAAAAGGATCTGGAAGTTATGATCGGTAAGAAAATAAAATTCATAAATGAATGCAGAAATGCTCGTAATAAGGCAAATAGGACACTGGGATTTATTAAATAGGACATTATTTATGTCCTATTTATTAAATAGGGCAAATAGGACACTGTCTTGTCCATACACCAGGTGTCTGGACAAGACACCTGGTGTTGCTCTTCACCTATATCTTGCCCCATTAAGATTATGCGGTTTAGCTTTAGTCGCCGTACTATTGAATCGATATATATTCACTTAAATGTGCCCAACGCATGATGACAAAGTTAATTCCCAAAATTAGAAAACTGTCTTATGAAGAGAGATTAACAAAGTCTAAATTGCATTCTATGGAAAGGGGAAGAGGTAGTGTGTGATAGAGGTGTACAAGTGGATGAATGATCATAACATAGGTGGGTATTAAAAGTATTAACACAAGACAGAACACGAAACAATGGGTATAAATTGGATAAGTTTAGATTTAGGAAAGATCTGGGTAAATACTGGTTCGGTAGGAGGGTTGTTGATTTATGAAAACCAATTACCACATAACGTGGTACATAAGAACAAAGGCAACTGCAGAAGGCCTGTTGGCCCATAGGAGGCAGCTCCTATTTATAACCACCCTATCCCACTCATATACATGTCCAACCAATGCTTGAAACAACCGAGGGACCCCCCTCCACAATGTTACGCGGCAATTGGTTCCACAAATCAACAACCCTGTTACTGAACCAGTATTTACCCAAGTCTTTCCTAAATCTAAACTTATCCAATTTATACCCATTGTTTCGTGTTCTGTCTTGTGTTGATACTTACATAAGAACATAAGAACAAAGGTAACTGCAGAAGGCCTATTGGCCCATACGAGGCAGCTCCTATTCTATAACCACCCAATCCCACTCATATACTTGTCCAACCCGTGCTTGAAACAATCGAGGGACCCCACCTCCACAATGTTACGCGGCAATTGGTTCCACAAATCAACAACCCTGTTACTGAACCAGTATTTACCCAAGTCTTTCCTAAATCTAAACTTATCCAATTTATATCCATTGTTTCGTGTTCTGTCCTGTGTTGATACTTTTAATACCCTATTAATATCCCCCCGGTTATGTCCATTCATCCACTTGTAAACCTCTATCATGTCACCCCTAACTCTTCGCCTTTCCAGTGAATGCAACTTAAGCTTTGTTAATCTTTCTTCATATGAAAGATTTCTAATTTGGGGAATTAACTTAGTCATCCTACGCTGGACACGTTCAAGTGAATTTATATCCATTCTATAATATGGCGACCAAAACTGAACTGCATAATCTAAATGGGGCCTAACTAGAGCAAGATATAGCTTGAGAACCACACCAGGTGTCTTGTTACTAACGCTGCGATTAATAAATCCAAGTGTCCGATTTGCCTTATTACGAACATTTATGCATTGATCCTTTTGTTTTAAATTCTTACTAATCATAACTCCCAGATCCCTTTCGCAATCCGACTTCGCAATCATAACACCATCTAGCTCGTATCTTGTAACTCTATCATCATTACCTAACCTCAGAACTTTACATTTATCAGCATTAAACTGCATCTGCCAATCCTTTGACCATTTCAAAACCCTATCTAGATCCACTTGAAGTGATAGTGAGTCCTCCTCCGAATTAATTTCCCTACCGATTTTCGTATCATCGGCAAATTTGCAAATGTTGCTACTCAAACCTGAATCTAAATCATTTATATATATTATAAACAACAGAGGTCCCAGGACAGAGCCTTGAGGCACTCCACTTACAACATTTTCCCACTCTGACTTGATTCCATTTATACTAACTCTCTGTTTCCTTTGGTATAGCCATGCCCTAATCCAGCTTAATATAGCACCCCCAATAGCATGAGACTCTATTTTTTTTAATCAGTCTTTCATGTGGCACTGTATCAAAAGCTTTGCTAAAGTCAAGGTATACAACATCGCAATCCTTACCACTATCAACTGCCTCAACAATGCTAGAATAAAAAGATAACAAATTTGTTAAACATGAACGGCCATTTATAAAACCATGTTGCGACTCAATTATTAATTTATGTTTTTCAAGATGAAGACGAATTTTATTTGCTATTATAGATTCGAGTAACTTTCCCACAATAGACGTTAGGCTAATTGGTCGATAGTTAGACGCAAGTGATCTATCTCCTTTCTTAAAAACTGGTATCACATTAGCAACTTTCCAAAACTCTGGCACTCTGCCTGACTCTATTGATTTATTAAATATGGTTGACAGTGGGTCACAAAGCTCCTCCTTGCATTCTTTAAGCACCCTAGCAAACACTTCATCCGGCCCTGGGGATTTGTTTGGTTTGAGTTTTACTATTTGTTTAAGAACATCCTCCCTGGTAACTGCTAAACTCGTCAACCTGTCCTCGTCCCCACCCACATAGACTTGTTCGGCTGAAGGCATATTGTTAAGTTCCTCTTTAGTAAATACAGATACAAAATATTTATTAAAAATACTACTCATCTCTTCATCACTATCTGTTATTTGACCAGTCTCAGTTTTTAATGGACCTATCCTTTCCCTAGTCTTAGTACGATATAACTGAAAAAACCCTTTAGGATTTGTCTTTGCTTGCCCTGCTATGCGAACTTCATAGTTTCTTTTTGCTTTCCTTATCTCTTTTTTAACATTTCTAACCAGTTGTACGAATTCCTGTTCTAAAGAGACCTCCCCATTTTTAATCCTTTTGTACCAAGCTCTCTTTTTACCTATAAGGTTCTTCAAATTCTTCAAATACTTTTAATACCCTATTAATATCCCCTTTGTTATGTCCATTCACCCACTTGTAAACCTCTATCATGTCACCCCTAACTCTTCGCCATTCCAGTGAATGCAACTTAAGCTTTGTTAATCTTTCTTCATATGAAAGATTTCTAATTTATGGATCGGTAATTTGGGTAGAGGTGGGGGTACCTTGACTGTATCAAACGTGAGTTTGACATGTATGTGAGTGGGATTAGGTGGTTATGTTCGTAATAAGGCGAATAGGACACCGGGATTTATTAATTGAAGCGTTAGTAACAAGACACCTGGTGTGTTCTTAAGCTATATCTTGCTCTGGTTAGGCCCCATTTAGATTATGCAGTTCATATTTGGTCGCCGTATTATAGAATGGATATAAATTCACTTGAACGTGTCCAACGTAGGATGACTAAGTTACTTCCTCAAATTAGAAATCTTTCATATGAAGAAAGATTAACAAAGCTTAAGTTGCATTCACTGGAAAGGCGAAGAGTTAGGGGTAACATGATAGAGGTTTACAAGTGGATGAATGGACATAACAGGGAGGATATTTATAGGGTATTAAAAATATCGACACAAGACAGAACACGAAACAATGGGTATAAATTGGATAAGTTTCGATTTAGGACAGACTTGGGTAAATACTGGTTCAGTAACAGGGTTGGTGATTTGTGGAATCAATTGCCGCGTAACGTGGTGGATGTGGGGTCCCTCGATTGTTTCAAGCGCGGGTTGGACAAGTATATGAGTGGGATTGGGTGGTTATACATAGGAGCTGCCACGTATGGGCCAATAGGCCTTCTGCAGTTACCTTTGTTCTTATGTTATAAATATGAGCTGCCTCATATGGGCCAATTGACCTTCTACAGCTACCTTTATTCTTGTGTCTTATGATCCCTTTGTTTTGTGAGTACCTTGAGGGACCTGCGCTTCCTTCGTTGTCTTACTTTAAAAGTATCAACACATGGCAGAACATGAAACAATGAGTATAAATTGGATAAGTTTATATTTAGGAAAGACCTGGATAAATGTTGACACTATCCGCATGTTGGCACTATCCACTGACACTATCAATCGTATGTGGATTTGTGGAACCAATTACGACATAACGAGGTGGAGATTGTGGTCCCTATATTGTTTCAAACGTGGGTTGGACATGTATATGAGTGCAATTGGGTGGTTATATATATAGGAGCTGACTCATATGGGCCAATAGGCCTTCTGCAGTTACATGAGAACATACATAAGAACAAGGTAACTGCAGAAGGCTTATTGGCCCATACGAGGCAGCTCCTATCTATAACCACCCAATCCCACTCATACATGTCCAACCCACGCTTGAAACAATCGAGGGACCCCACCTCCACCACGTTACGTGGTAATTGGTTCCACAAATCAACAACCCTGTTACCGAACCAGTATTTACCCAAGCCTTTCGAATTCTAAACTTATCCAATTTATAACCATTGTTTCGTGTTCTGTCTTGTGTTGATACTTTTAATACCCTATTAATATCCCTTTTGTTAGGTCCAGTAATCCACTTGTAAACCTCTATCATGTCACCCCTAACTCTTCGCCTTTCCAGTGATGCAAGTTAAGCTTTGTTAATCTTTCTTCATATGAAAGATTTCTAATTTGGGGAATTAACTTAGTTAATTAACTATGATGGACACGTTTAAGTGAATTTATATCCATTCTATAGTATGGCGACCAAAACTTCACTGCGTTATCTAAATGGGGCCTAACCAGAGCAAGATATAGCTGAAGAACCACACCAGGTGTCTTGTTAATTACGCTTCGATTAATAAACCCTAGTGTCCTATTTGCCTTATTACGAACATTCAGGCATTGATCTTTTTGTTTTAAATTCTTACTAATCATAACTACCAGATCCCTTTCGCAATCCGACTTCGCAATCTCAACACTTACCTTTATTCTTATGTTCTTAGACATATATGAATGAGATTAGGTGGTTATAAATAGCAGCTTTCTTGTGTGGGGCCAGTAGGACATCTGTAGTTACGTTTATTCTTATTTTCCTACGTTTAGATTTAGGAAATACCTTTGAAAATAGTGGTTCGGTAACATGGTTGTTGATTTGTGGAACCAATTACCGCATATCTTGATAGAAGTAGGATCCCTTGATTGTTTCAAGTATGCGTTGGACTTATATATAAATGGGATTGGGAAAATATAAATAGGTGCTGCCTCGTATGGGCCAATAGGCTTTCTGCAGTTACCTTCATTCTTGTTCCTAATTCCCTATTAATATCCCGTTTGATGTGTCAATCCATCCACTTGCACACCTCTACTAAGTCACTCCGAATTCTTGGCCTTTCTAGAGAATGCAAATTAGTACTACTTAGTCAATCTTTCTTCATATGACAAGTTTCTAATATGCAGGATTAACTTTGTTATTCTCGTATGGGCCAATAGGCCTTCTGCAGTTACCTTCATTCTTATGTTCCTAATACCCTATTAACATCCCGTTTGATGTGTCCATTCATCCACTTGTACACCTCTACTATGTCACTCCGAATTCTTGGCCGTTCTAGAGAATGCAAATTAGTACTACTTAGTTAATCTTTCTTCATATGACAAGTTTCTAATTTGCAGGATTAACTTTGTTATCCTACGCTGGGCGTGTTCTAGTGAATTTATATCAGAAAACGTATATTTTAACTTGTTAAAAATATTTTGATTCATATTCATAAACAGTCTACTCATGCACATGTATAAACATTCATGCCTCGTATTGTCAGTTTAACTTTATTCTAATGTTCTTAGCAATTTGAATATTTATCGGCATCGAGAAATAACCAAATAAACAAGTTCCATCATCCAGCAACATCAGTCACCTGAGATAGCTGCTACATAACCCCCCGGTGGCCACAACGGGTTAGCTCATTACTCATTTAGCTCACAGACTACAAGGTTGGTCACAAGCAGTACCACCACTGCAGTCTCTCTCCATCACCTGTGTTCCCTTACCAACACCACTCCCAACCACCAATCACTAGGTGTATTCAACAACACCCACCACATCGACAAACTTCACCAGCCCTATTCCAGATATTTTCTGAAACACTAGCACGTGTCGGAAAGACGTTTTATAAAGTGGTCAAGTAACATGTTGATACCTGGTTGATGGGGTTCTGGGAGTTCTTCTACTCCCCAAGCCCGGCCCGAGGCCTGGCTCGACTTGTGAGAGTTTGGTCCACCAGGCTGTTGCTTGGAGCGGCCCGCAGGCCCACATACCCACCACAGCCCGGTTGGTCCGGCACTCCTTGGAGGAATAAATCTAGTTTCCTCTTGAAAATGTCCACGGTTGTTCCGGCAATATTTCTTATGCTTGCTGGGTTGACGTTGAACAACCGCGGACCTCTGATGTTTATACAGTGTTCTCTGATTGTGCCTATGGCACCTCTGCTCTTCATTTATTCTATTCTACATTTTCTTCCATGTCGTTCGCTCCAGTACGTTGTTATTTTACTGTGTAGATTTGGTACTTGGCCCTCCAGTATCTTCCAGGTGTATATTATTTGATCTCTCTCGTCTTCTTTCTAGTGAGTACATTTGGAGGGCTTTGAGACGATCCCAATAATTTAGATGCTTTATTGCGTGCCGTATATGTTCTCTGTATTCCCTCTATTTCAGCAATCTCTCCTGCTCCGAAGGAGGAAGTGAGTACCGAGCAGTACTCAAGACGGGACAACACAAGTGACTTGCAGAGTACAACCATTGTGATGGGATCCCTGGATTTGAAAGTTCTCGTAATCCATCCTATCATTTTTCTGGCTGTCGCAATATTTGCTTGGTTATGCTCCTTAAACGTTAGGTCGTCAGACATTATTATTCCCAAATCCTTTACATGCTGTTTTCCTACTATGGGTACATTTGATTGTGTTTTGTACTCTGTATTATGTTTAAGGTCCTCATTTTTACCGTACCTGAGTACCTGGAATTTATCACTGTTAAACATCATGTTATTTTCTGATGCCCAGTCGAAAACTTTATTAATATCAGCTTGAAGTTTTTCAATGTCCTCAGCCAAGGTAATTTTCATACTGATTTTTGTGTCATCTGCAAAGGATGATGCGAAGCTGTGACTTGTATTTTTGTCTATATCTGATATGAGAATAAGGAAAAGCAGCGGTGCAAGGACTGTACCCTGAGGTACAGAGCTTTTCACTGCACTTGGACTAGATTTTATATGGTTGACAGTTACTCGCTGAGTCCTGTTTGACAGAAAACTGAGTATCCAGCGTCCTACTTTACCGGTTATTCCCATTGACTTCATTTTGTGTGCTATCACGCCATGGTCACATTTATCGAAAGCCTTTGCGAAGTCCGTGTATATCACATCAGCATTCTGTTTCTCTTCTAATGCCTCAGTGACTTTGTCGTAGTGCTCAAGTAGCTGTGAGAGGCACGATCTTCCCGCTCGAAATCCATGTTGGCCTGGGTTGTGAAGGTCATTGGTCTCCATGAAATTGGTGACCTGACTCCTAATCACTCTCTCAAATACTTTTATGATGTGCGATGTTAGTGCAACTGGTCTATAATTTTTTGCCAATGCTTTGCTCCCTCCCTTGTGTAGAGGGGCTATGTCTGCTACTTTAAGTGCATCTGGTATCTCCCCCGTGTCCAAGCTCTTCCTCCACACTATACTGAGTGCCTGTGCTACCGGCACTTTGCATTTCTTTATAAATATTGAATTCCATGAGTCTGGACCTGGGGCCGAGTGCATGGGCATGTTTTCAATTTCTTTTTCAAAATTTAGTGCGCTCGTGTTTATATCAGTTATATTTACAGGGGTTTGAATATCCCGCATAAAGAAATTGTCTGGATCTTCCACCTTCATGTTGTTTATTGGAGTGCTAAACATGTCCTCATACTGCTTTTTTAGGATTTCACTAATTTCTTTGTCATCCTCCGTGTATGAACCTTCACTTGTACGAATAGGTCCAATACTGGCAGTGGTTTTTGCTTTTGATTTCGCATATGAGAAGAAATATTTTGGATTTTTCTTTATTTCCTGAATTGCTTTCTGTTCTAACTGCCTTTCTTCAGTTTCATATGAGTGTTTCAATTTCCGCTCGATTTCTTCAATCTCCCTATTTAAATTATTCCTTCTTTGACGGGAAATTCGTGTCTGCATAAGCAGTTCCGTTATTTTTTTCCTGCGTTTATAGTGTCGTCTGCGTTCTCTTTCTACGTTAGATCTCTTTCTGGCTTTTCTCAAAGGAACATGTTTCAGACAGACTTGATACGCTTCTGAAGTCAGTTTTTCTATTCCTTCTGTAGGACTTGTATTATTTAGAACAGTTCCCCATGGAATGTTTGTAAGTTCCCTGTTTATTATCTCCCAGTCTATCCTTTTATTATTAAAATTGAATTTACTGAATAGCCCCTCTCGCTTTATCAACGTTTTAGGTCTATTCTGAGCATTGATGGTCGTTTGCACTTCAATGAGTTTGTGATCTGAGTATGTGGTATCTGATATCGTAATGTCTCTGATAATGTCTTCATTGTTCGTAAAGACCAGATCTAGAATATTTTCATTTCTCGTTGGCTCCGATATCTGCTGATTGAGTGAAAATTTGTCACAGAATCTAGGTAGTTCTCTAATCTGTGGTTGGTTAGGTCCTGATAGATTTCCTGGTATAATATTATTGTTTGCTATTTTCCACCTGAGACTAGGCAAGTTGAAGTCACCTAGGAAGATAATATCAGGTATCGGGTTCTCCAAATTATCAAGGCTATTCTCTATTTTGCTTATCTGTTCTGTGAATTCCTCAGCCGTTGCATCTGGCGGTTTGTATATTAGTATAATCACTAAATTTATTTTCTCTATTTTTAATCCCAGTACCTCTACCACCTCATTTGTAACGGTTAGGAGCTCCGAGCATACAAGGTCTTCCCTAATATACAGACCCACTCCTCCATGTGACCTAATTTTCCTATCACACCTGTATAGGTTATATCCTGGAATCCAGATCTCACTGTCCAACAGTTCCCCTGCATGGGTTTCTGTGAAAGCTCCAAATACTGCATTTGACTCCGTGAGGAGGCCATTTATGAACTGTACTTTGTTGTTTGTTCTTGTTTTCAGCCCTTGTATGTTGGCAAAGATGAATGAGGTTACTCTATTAGTGATAGTTTGAATGGGAGACTTTTTCGGCAAGTCCATTAATCGTGGAGATAATGAGTTTGTTCTGACCAGTACTGATTGTTGTAGGGCAGTTGTCTGTCATAGTTGTAGTTCCCTTTCGGTGGGTAATTGTATCTGTAATTCTGAAATGCAAGTGGATCTGGCATCCAGTTCCATACACTCTCCATGCTGCTCCTTTTGAATTCTCTGCCGGTCTGGTATAAAAAATTTATAGAGTTTCCTCCAAATTCATTATCCTGCTTGCCACTCTTTATGTAGCGTTCCGTGCCTTTCACGTGAAAGTGTGGGCAGCTAAGGTCATAGCATTTTCTGTCCTCCAGTGAGGTTTGGCACATGTCAGGATGGAAAAACCTACATATTGATCCAAATCGACACTCACCTTTCCTAAGCATATTTAAACATTTTTTGGAGATGTTGGTAACTGCATTCTAATCCTTTCTTATTACCAGCATATCTATGTCTGCATATGCACTTTGCATAAAATTTGCATAAGTCTGTCCTTCCGTTCTGAATTGCTCTATCGAGAACCGTCGTGGTGTCTGTACCTATCGAGCTGTCAGTGCTGTCTGGTACACTTTCTAGTTTACTGTCATCTACATCCTGGCCTACTGAGTCAGAGTTTACAACTTCCTGAGTTTCAGCCTCAATTTCATCCCTGACTATAGCCTCCGCCCCTTGTATATTAGAATTGTTGTTCCTTTCCCACTCCTTCTGGATGGCTGGTAGGCTTCCAATGAATGATGTTTTCCGATCATGCGTCATGTTATCTAGAAGGTTTTTTAGGATATTCCAAGCTGGCAGGTCATTTTTACACACCCAGAGCAAGTGGCCAGCTCTCAGTGCCGTAGTGTTACTCACTCCTGTACAAGCTGAATGGAATCTAGTCTTACAGATATAACATTCAATTCCCGTTACCTTCGTCTTTAAGAAGTTGTTACAGTGGCCACAAATTTGTTTATTTACTCCCATATTGCCTTGTTTTGTTGTATATATCTATATATTTATAATATTATATGTATATTGTATATTAGTAACAATATATATGTATATATATTTATATGTTTAATATTTATATTATATGTATATCGTATATTTGTAATATTATGTGTGTTATTTTGTTCAAACTTTATGGCAGGTACTTAGCGTAGGTAGCGAGGCTGGTACCCCGGTCAGTACAGGTGACCTCTTGTGGCCCAGGTTGATGTCACCAGTTTCCAGTTACCCGATTTATAACCACTGATGCCGCCACTTGCCACTATTCTATATTTCTAGTGTTCTATATTTATAATATTCACTTCCAACTTATATGTTGTTGTGATACCCGTTCCACATCACTGTTCCACGAATCACTGCTCACTATTTTTTTGTGTTTTTTTTTCCTAATACACGCATGTACACAAAGCCTCGTTCACTGGCTCACACGTGGTCTCCCGTTTATTCTCTATTTAACGCAAAGTTCTACTGTTAATGACTATTTTCAATTTTCCAGCGGGTTACTATGCACTTTGTTATGTCTGTAATCAGTAATCCACGGCAGTAGTCCTACAAATCCCTGTTAATGTAACGATTTTAACGGAGCGCGCACGGTACGTCTACCCCCTCCCTCGAGTAGATATATTCTCTATAGTAGATATATATATAACTATATATTCTCGTGTTTTCCATCATGAGCCAACAGTCTAAGATGGACTTGGATATTACGAATTGCAGCCGTGGGCTGTGGCTGGTCAAGGTACCTAAATATTTGGGGGACAAATGGGCAGACTGTGCTGGCCATGACGTTGGAAAGCTTAAGATTACCAAGGTGCCTGGTAAACCTCCGACAATAGCCTTTAAATCTAGTGAACACACCTTAAAGGACGGGAAAATTCCTCGGGAGCACTAGGTAATTTCTCATAGTTTAAAAGAAATGACACTCGGAGTTCTTTCTGAACCAGATCTCGGCAGCAGCAGCTCGGATGCTGCAGTTTCCGAGACACAGCAATTGTCCTTTGAGGGACAAGTCATCCACAAACTAGAATGTCAGCCTGTAGTGGACGACTACTATATCAATCAGAAAAGGGAAGCTGTGAAGAAAGCTGCCCAGTCTCTTCATACGGTAAAGCTTATTGACAGACCCCTCAACGGCTATAAGCCTATTTCACACCATAAACATAATGTTCATTTAGAACAGAAGAAGGCAGGATGCAAGACGATTCGTGATGATAAAGATAAGGTCATGGAGTTGTTTGCTGCATTTGAAAAGCATCAGTATTACGATATTAAGGATCTCCACAAGATTACCCGACAACCAATCACATATCTAAAGGAGATCCTGAAAGACCTATGTAACTATAATGTTAAGTATCCTCACAAGAATATGTGGGAACTCAAGCCCGAGTACCGTCATTACAAGCTTGCCGAAAAGGCTGTGGAAAATTCAGTGTATGATTAGGGTCATACTAAACTTTGTTTCACAGTACAAAGGTAAAGAAAACGTGAAAGATCCAGGCAAATATTAGCCTCATACTCCAAGTCTGAGGTTATGATCTACCTTGCGGTGCTTGTGTCTCTATCCGCTGCCCTTTACTGCAAGCCACGGCCGCTGCTCTGTCCTGTCTTCCAGACTGTGCAGTATCAGGACGAGTGGCAGAATGTCACAGAGATCGTGGTGTTTCCCATCAACCAGATCCTCAACACCGTGTTTCAGGTCAGTGATGTTCCCGTGACCTCCGTCACAGTCCAGACGGTGACGGCACCAGCCCTGCAGCTGGTAATGATTGAGGTGAAGGTGGTGGAGGTGACTAAGCCCCTGATGGTGATAAACGTCGACACTGTCACCACCATAGAAGCAGCACCGCCTTTAACTTACTTTTAGGACACCTTGATTATATCACAGATTCAATGTATCAATATCACGTGTTCATTGTATAGATATCATAAAAATAAATACTTATACAGAACTTCTTCTTGCCTAAACTATTTTAGATCAAAGTTTTGACTAAGAATATAAGAAAACAGGAAAATCGCTGCTTACAGTGATCTGTTGACGAAATAAGGCAAATAGAACACTGGGATTTATTTATCGAAGCATTAGTAATAAAACACCTTGTGTTATTCTTCAGTTATATCCTGCTCTGGTTAGGCCCCATTTACATCATGCAGTTTAGTTTCGATTGCCGTGTTATATGTTGGGAATCCTGACACCCAAATTATTAACCCCTGTCACCACAACATAAATTGGTTGTGACCAGAAACTAATTTTACTAACCATTAATTTCAAGTAGGTGAATGTCAGAAGTTTTCTAGAAATCCATAACCGCGCAATTGCGTCAGTTACCACGTGCGATAACTGTTTTTTTTTAACAAATTATTTAACAGTTGTGATTATGAGTTTCAAACGGCGAGGGAAGGGGAATAAAAAGCAAAAATGGTTTCAAACCTCAATACAGGTAAGGAAATAAATAAAAATTATCAATAAATATAATGCATAGTGTAGCTATGCACCTCCAAATTAATTAAGTTCGTTTTTTGTGTTTAAATCCATGGAAAATAGTGGTTTTAAATGCCGCGGAGTTGACGCGCACATTAATATCCAACCATAAGACTAAGCACTCACGTAAATTTATCCATTAATTGTGTGCATTATTTTCGTGTTAGGGTCAATAACATATTAATAAATACTCATCAAATACCAGAGTTGAAGAGATTACCCCATACTAATTATATATACATCACTCAAAATAAGAGTCTTTTATATAAAACCAAACAAAATACATAGCACTATTCCATTACTCCTCAATATTATGGTATATAAATTTATTGCCAAACCTTAACTGTAGTTAGGACAATTTTAGGCAGGAGCCCAACTAAATGTTGCTCAATCTAGCCTAATCTATTGATTTGTGCTAAGCCACTAAGGATAGGATTCTCATTTAGTTAGCACTGTACTAAGGAATGTACACTAGCCAACATTTAATATATTGTGCAGACCCAAAACAGGGTGGGAATTATTAATTACATGAATTGTGTTCAACATATTTACTCTTAAGTTATTTATATTGTATTTAACCTACAATGTGCCACTGCTGCATCCAAATGTGAAAATGAAGCAGTATTGGGCAAATTTGACAAACATCGGTGGGAAAATAGACACGGAAAATGAGTCACTATCCAATCAGGACGATCTAAATAGGGTTTTGAAATTGTAAAAAGATTGGCAGATGCAGTTTAATGGTGACATATGTATGGTTTTGAGGCAAGGAAATGATGATCCATGATACAGGCTAGATGGTGTTGAGATTGCGAAAAGGATCTGGAAGTTATGATCGGTAAGAAAATAAAATTCATAAATGAATGCATAAATGCTCGTAATAAGGCAAATAGGACACTGGGATTTATTAATCGAAGCGTTAGTAACAAGACACCTGGTGTTGCTCTTCAGCTATATCTTGCGCTGGTTAGGCCCCATTTAGATTATGCGGTTTAGTTTTAGTCGCCGTACTATTGAATCGATATATATTCACTTAAATGTGCCCAACGCATGATGGCAAAGTTAATTCCCAAAATTAGAAAACTGTCTTATGAAGAGAGATTAACAAAGTCTAAATTGCATTCTATGGAAAGGGGAAGAGGTAGTGTGTGATAGAGGTGTACAAGTGGATGAATGATCATAACATAGGTGGTATTAAAAGTATTAACACAAGACAGAACACGAAACAATGGGTATAAATTGGATAAGTTTAGATTTAGGAAAGATCTGGGAAAATACTTGTTTGGTAGGAGGGTTGTTGATTTATGAAAACCAATTACCACATAACGTGGTACATAAGAACAAAGGCAACTGCAGAAGGCCTGTTGGCCCATACGAGGCAGCTCCTATTTATAACCACCCTATCCCACTCATATACATGTCTAACCCATGCTTCAAATAATCGAGGGACCCCACCTCCACAATGTTACGCGGCAATTGGTTCCACAAATTACTGAACCAGTATTTACCCAAGTCTTTCCTAAATCTAAACTTATCCAATTTATACCCATTGTTTCGAGTTCTGTCTTGTGTTGATACTTTTAATACCCTATTAATATCCCCTTTGTTATGTCCATTCATCCACTTTTTAACCTCTATCATGTCACCCCTAACTCTTCGCCTTTCCATGCAACTTAAGCTTTGTTAATCTGTCTTCATATGAAAGATTTCTAATTTGGGGATCGGTAATTTGGGTAGAGGTGGGGGTTCGGGACGACGACGTTTCGGTTCGTTCTGGACCATTCTCAAGTCGATTGTGAGTCGTCGTCCCTTCACCTTCTAGTGTGTGGTCTGGTCAACATTCTTCAGCAACGTTATTGTGACTCATCGTCTGGGACCTGGGTAAATATTGGTTCGGTAACAAGGTGTTTGATTTGTGGAAACAATTATTACGTAACATAATAGAACTATTATTGAACTATTGATGTTGTTTTCCTTGCTAAATTCAACATATCCAACATCACTAACAACGCACTATCCATTGACACTATCAATCGTATGTGGATTTGTGGAACCAATTACCACATAACGAGGTGGAGATTGTGGTCCCTATATTGTTTCAAACGTGGGTTAGACATGTATATGAGTGCAATTGGGAGGTTATATATATAGGAGCTGACTCATATGGGCCAATAGGCCTTCTGCAGTTACCTTTATTCTTATGTTTTTGGTTTTAATAATATTAATGTTTACAAGGGAAATTGTAAAAGAAATCAGTATTATAGCGTTTTTTTATTAAAATTTCAAAGAACATCATCTTTTAAAATTGTGTACATTGGGGCAGCTATTTGGAACTCACACGACATTATTAAGGTCCAGGACACACGGAAACGTCATCGTTTTTTTACTCTCAGATGTGTGGGCGGGACATCAACTCTTCAGCTACATTATTATGACCATCGTCATCAAATGTTCACATTATACATGTACAGACATAAGTGCTCAGCTTCTGGATAACCAACGTGCTTCAATCTGGCGATTTTGGAACCTAGAACTTAAACAGGCATTATTGACTGCCGGTGACCCACTAGGTGGTCATTCTTGTGGACGTGAGGAATGTGGCGATTAAGGCATTTTCCTGAGACGTAAGACTTGGGACAGTGAGGACATGGGTAGGCCTTGTGAGCAGGTCTTGATGTAATGCGATTGGTAGCCTGTACCTCAACGAGAGCTTCATCACCATTAATGACGGAGGCGGCAGGGACGTTTTCTGCAACGGCAGTCAATTCTGGAGATAAATTGCAAGCGAACTGGCCGTTGGTTTTCTGCTTGTCAATCTCAAGATGTGCACGTCCACTGACTGAGAACTGATCGTGTGGCAGATCGACTTTTTTGTTCTTGATGAAAAGGAATTTCAGGGATCTTTCGTCTTTTGGCTCCTTCTTGGTGACTGAATAGTGTTCATAGCGGCCGGCTGAAGAGTGTTGGTGAGACACATACGGCAAAAATATGTGGTGTTGATCACAACTGATCAAATGGTCAAGTGGTGTGTGTCTGGCACTGGCAAGTGGTGCGTGTCTAGCACTAGCAAGAGGTGCGAGTCTGGCCCTAGCAAGTGGTGAGTGTCTGGCACCAGCAAATGATGAGTATCTGGCACTAGCAAGTGGTGAGTATCTGGCACTAGCAAGTGGTGAGTGTCTGGCACTAGCAAGTGTTGCGTGTCTGGCACCAGCAAGTGATACGTGGCTCACACTGGCAAGTGGTGCGTGGCTCACACTGGCAAGTGGTGCGTGGCTGACACTAGCAAGTAGTGTGTGGCTCACACTGGATAGTGGTGCGTGGCTCACACTGGATAGTGGTGCGTTGCTGACACTGAGCGTGTGACCTCTTGTGTTGTTGGACACTCCATATTGATGTTGTAGTTCTTCGTAGGACTCGCCAAAAATAAGTTTGCAGGTATCATTAAAGTTTTCACGATTATCGGGACTTTTGAGGGTAATATCTCTTTCTTTGTCGGGATTAATATTCGTGGAATCAACGCTCTTCTTAAGCGGCAAACTGGCAGCAGGTTGTATGATATTTGTTGAATTTTCCTCACAATCCTTACAACAATATTTTGAAATGTAATCTGCGATTTGTTCTAGTGTTTCGGAATCGGAATTATCCATTATATGTCTGGCATTATCAAGTGGTGCGTCACTGGCAAGTAGTGTATGGCTGACACTGGATAGAGGTGCGTTACTGACACTAGATATCAGACTGAGCGTGTGACCTCTGGTGTTGTTGGACACTCCATATTGTTGTTGTAGTTCTTCGTAGGACTCGCCGAAAATAAGTTTGCAAGTATTATTATAGTTTTCACGATTATCGACTTCATTATCTTGTCTTTCAACGTTCATTACCCTTTCTATACCAGGATTAATAGTCGTGGAATCAATGCTCTTTTTAAGCGGCAAACTGCCAGTAGTTTGTATCATATTTGTTGCATTTTCCACATAATCCATACAATATTTTGAAATGTAATCTGCTATTTGTTCTAGTGTTTCGGATTCAGTATTATCCATTCTATGGATCTTAAAACAATGAAAGCAAGACGAGATCACTCGACCAAATAATTAAGTGTATAAACGCCTGTAAATTAAAGTCTGGTGTATATTCCGACCAGTTAGCAAGTTATGCAGAGTCTGATAGGGTGTTAGTGAGGAAATTTGGTACAGAGCAGCTTATATTACGCGCGTACCACCTGACCTGCCAGAAAGCCAGTCAGATGCTGTAAAATAAGAATTCACGTTTGTTAATGCTTGATTAATTGTCCCATAGACCAATGACCCTATTCCCAAACCAGTGTTTAACAGATTTCTGTGTGAAATGATGTAAGCGCAATGAGATAGAACAGCTTATTACTAGAGCTCGGGTGCATGGGGAATTGTGTAAAATCCTGGTTTGTGTCTCGGAGAGACTGCAGGATCCGTGGTAGGTCAAGTTCATTTCTCGGTTGCAATTCTTATACTATGTTGTAGCTCAGTCGATTAAGGCGCATCTGGGGCCTCAGACGAAGGTTCGAACCCGCATCAAGGCCTTTTAGATTTGTGCAGTGTTTAACAGGGATTATGAACATAAGAATGAAGGCAACTGTAGAAGGCCTACTGACCCCATACGAGGCAGCTCCTACTTATATCCACCCAATCCCACTGAACGATGCTTATCATCTGCAAATGATTCATCTTGAACGCCCGTTAGTAACAAAGTTAATTGAACTATTTTTTGTAGTTTTCTTTTAAATATATTGAAGACTTTTATCGTTGTTTAATATACAATGATTACTATCTAATAATAATGATTTTGTGTACGTGAAAATATGTTCATTGTATAATTATGTTTGTATAAATATATATGTATTACTAGCTGTACCCGGCCATGCGTTGCTGTGGCTCATCAACGCATGAGTGTTGCTTAGCCACAACAACCTTCCACTGTCTCTCAGTCCTCCCCCACTCAGTCCTCCCTTCGTCCTCCCAATCATTCTCCACTCCCTCGTCCTCCCCATCATTTCCCCCTCCCCCGTCCCTTTGTCCTCCCCACCATTCCCCCCTCCCCTCGTCCTCCCAATCATTCTCTACTCCCTCGTCTCCCCATCATTTCCCCCGTCCCTTTGTCCTCCCCACCATTCCCCACTCCACCGTCCCCTCGTCCTTCTAACAATTCCCCACTCCACCGCCCCCTCGTCCTCCCAACCATCTCCCACTTCCCTGTCCCCCTCGTCCTCCCTACCAATCCCTCATCCCCTAGACCTCCCCACTATCCCCCACTCCCCTGTTCCCTTGTCCTCTCCCCACCATTCTCCATTCCCCTGTTCCCTCGTCCCCACCCTCCCCAACTCCCCCATCTCCTTGTCCTCCCCCATCATTAATATCTCCCCTGTACCCTCGTCCTATCTACCATCCCCCACTCCCGTCCACTCATCCTCCATACCATTCTCACCTCCCCTCTCCCCTCGGCTTCCCCATCATTACTCCCCTTACCCGTCCCCTCGGCCGATGCGTTCCCAAATGATCTGATGTTCCCATCAGAAAATTGGAACATCAAATGATCTAATGTTCCCATGACTGAAATATAAGAAAAAGAAATGAAAAAATAAATTAACCATACTCATGAAATCAACGGTATGGTTAACAACACAGCTCAATTCCAACACAATGTCACACAAAATAATTATATCAAAATGAAAATAAATCGAAATCTATGAAAATTCAAATTGTCAATGCAATTTGAACCATTGAAATGGAATCTTAACAAAGTTAGTATACCGAGTATTGCTCTTACGTGTAACAGATGGTGCTGTTTCTTAAAAAAAAAATGTTTTTACCTGTCACAGGTTTTGCATTTATTCTTATACTTATGAAATGAACGGTATGGTAAACAACACAGCTCAAATCCAACGCAATGTCACAAAATAATTAAATCAAAATGAAAATAAATCAAAATCTATGAAAATTCAATTTATCAATGCAATCGGAAACATTGAAATGGAATCATAACATATTTAGTATAGCGAGTGTGTGTTGCTATTACATACAACAGATGGCACTGTTTAAAAAAAAACATGTTTTTACCTATCACAGGTGTGGTATCTATATAGTAGATATATAAAAACACGTGCATATTCGAATGGAACGTTGTGTCAAAATTTCAAAGCAATTGATGAAGAAGTTTCGGAGATTAGAGCATGTGTTGCTCTTACGTCCAACAAATGGCGTTTAAAAAAAAAAAAAAGTGTTTTTCCGGTCACAGATGAGGCATGTATATAGTAAGTATATAAAAACACATGAATATTTGGATGCAACGTTGTGTCAAAATTTCAAAGAAATCGGTAAAGAGGTTTCGAAGATTTCCCTCACATGATAAACACAGTTTTTAAAAAAAGAATATTTTTTCCCGACACGGTCGCGACATCAATATAATATGTCAATATAATATATAAACCTACTCGAATGCGAATGGAACATTGTGTGAAAATGTCAAAGCAATCGGTGAAGAACTTTCGGAGATTAGCGATTTTGAATAAACGAACATTTACATTTTTATTTATATAGCTGAATATGCTAATACAAACATACACTCTTACATGAAGATATCACATAAAGATATGTGGAGAATTAAGACAGGTGAAGATAGACAGAGACTACAGGACGACCTCGACAAACTGGAGGAATGGTCTAGAAAATGTCTACTGAAGTTCAACCCAGGAAAGTGTAAAGTAATGAAATTAGGCGAAGGGTGCAGAAGTTTGAACACGAGGTGCCTTCTGGGAGATAAAATCCTGCAAGAGTCAGTTAGAGAGAAAGATCAGGGGGTTAATATCACTCCGAACCTGTCCCCTGACGCTCACATCGAAAGGATATCCTCAGCGGCATATGCTAGACTGGCTGCCTTAAGAAACTTATGTAAGGAATCGTTCTGGACTTTGTATATCACCTACGTCAGGCCAATCCTGGAGCATGCAGCTCCAGCCGGGAGTCCATAACTAGTTAAACACAAGACAAAGTTAGAGAAGTCAGAACAAACAATACTACCCATTAGCATGCGCTACGTGTCATATGCCATCCATGTAAACACAGACCAAGACGTCTGCCACGCCTGGGTCGCTGCTAATCAGGCATAATTTAAAAGTAATAAACTTCGAATTTAACGTTGACGGAGAGCAGACACCTGCTACTCCTGTGGACTGCTGGGTAATGGAAGGCGACCCGAAGGCGACATCTGGCATTCCTCTCCCAAGGCCAACTTTTCCACATGTTGGCCTCTTATCGCTTTAGGGTCACAGGGACGTTGAAAGTTGTTTGTTTCTTTTTCAGTTTTCCGATTGGCTCCTCGGGTAGGAAATGGTGTCTGGCACCAGCTTGGTCTTAAGGCGCCGGGAGTTTGCAGGTCTTGGTGAACTTCTGGTGCGTCCTGGCTCTGTACTCACTTAATTGTACTTGCCTAATTGTGCTTGCGGGGGTTAAGCTCTGGCTCTTTGGTTCCGCCTCACAACCGTCAATCAACAAGTGTACAGGTTCCTGAGCCTATTGTGCTCTATCATATCTACACTTGAAACTGTGTATGGAGTCAGCCTCCGCCACATCACTTCCTAATGCAATCCATTTGTCAACCACTCTGACACTAAAAAAGTTATTTCTAATAATTTGTGGTTCATTTGAGCACTCAGTTTCCACCTGTGCCCCCTAGTGCGTGTGCCCCTTGTGTTATACAGCCTGTCTTTATCTACCCTATCAGATCCCTTGAGAATCTTGAATGTGGTGATCATGTCCCCCCTAACTCTTCTGTCTTCCAGCAAAGTGAGGTTTAATTCCCATACACACAGAAATCACAATTGCGTGATGCATGAAATGAACAAAAATTTTCTGTGTGTAATGATGTAAGGGCGAAGAGGGAGAACGGCCTATTGACATAGCTCGAGTGCATGGGGGGGGGGGGGGGAGTTGTGTAAAACCCTGGTTTGTGCCTAGGAGAGGATGCAGGATCCAGTAAGTTCAATAGAACTTCAGTTTCAACTCTTTTACCATGTCGTAACTCAGTCAATTAAGGAAGCGTCTGGGATGCTCTCGGACGCAGGTTCGAATCCTCATCACGGCCCTTGTAGATTTGCTCATTTATGAACAAATCTAATTAATTCCCATAATCTCTCCTCGTAGCTCATACCCCTCAGCTCGGGTACTAGTCTGGTGGCAAACCTTTGAACCTTTCCAGTTTAGTCTTATCCTTGACTAGATATGGACTCCATGCTGGGACTGCATACTCCAGGATTGGCTTGACATATGTGGTATACAAAGTTCTGAATGATTCCTTACACAAATGTCTAAATGCCGTTCTTATGTTGGCCAGCCTGGCATATGCCGCTGATGTTATCCTCTTGATATGGGCTGCAGGGGACAGGTCTGGCGTGATGTCAACCCCCAATTCTTTTTCTCTCTGACTCTTGAAGAATTTCATCTCCCAGATGATACCTTGTATTTGGTCTCCTGCTCCTTACACCTATCTTCATTACATTACATTTGCTTGGGTTAAACTCTAACAACCATTTGTTCGACATTCCTTCAGCTTGTCTAGGTCTTCATGAAGCCTCAAGCAGTCCTCCTCTGTCTTAATCCTTTTGATAATTTTGGCATCGTCAGCAAACATTGAGAGAAATGAATCTATACCCTCCGGGATATCATTTACATATATCAGAAACAAGATAGGACCGATTACAGAGCCCTGTGGGACTCCACTGGTGACTTCACGCCAATCTGAGGTCTCGCCCCTCACCGTAACTCTCTGCTTCCTATTGCTTAGGTACTCCCTTATCCACTGAAGCACCTTACCAGCTACACCTGCCTGTCTCTCCGGCTTATGCACCAGCCTCTTATGCGGTACTGTGTCAAAAGCTTTCTGATAATCCAAGAAAATGCAGTCCGCCCATCCTTCTCTTTCTTGCTTAATCTTTGTCACCTGGTCGTAGAATTCTATTAAGGCTGTCAGACAAGATTTACCCTCCCTGAACCCATGTTGGCGATTTGTCACGAAGTCCCTTCTCTCCAGATGTGTTACTATGTTTTTTCTCACGATCTTCTCCATCACCTTGCATGGTATACAAGTCAAGGACACTGGCCTGGCCCTTTTTGTATATTGGGACCACATTCGCTGTCTTCCATATTTCTGGTAGGTCTCCCATCTCCAGTGACCTACTATATACTATGTAGAGTGGCAAGCAAAGTGCCTCTGCACACTCTTTCAGTACCCATTGCGAGATCCCGTCTGGACCAACAGCCTTTCTAACATCCAGATCCAGCAGGTGTCTGTTGACCTCCTCTCTCGTAATTTCGAACCCTTCCAAGGCCGCCTGGTTTACTTCCCTCTTTCCTAGCACAGTGACCTCACCTTGTTCTATTGTGAAGACCTCCTATAACCTCTTGTTGAGTTCTTCCCACACCTCTTTGTCATTCTCTGTATACCTGTCCTCGCCTGTTCTAAGTTTCATTACCTGTTCTTTCACTGTTGTTTTTCTCCTGATGTGACTGTGGAGTAGCTTTGGTTTGGTCTTGGCTTTGTTTGCTATATCATTTTCATTATTTTTCTCTGCTTTTCTTCTCACCCTAACACACTCATTCCTGGTTTTCAGGTATCTCTCTCTACTTTCTGGTGTTCTGTTATTCCAGAAGTTCCTCCACATCCTGTTGTTCAGTCCCTTTGCTTCCATACATGCCCTATTATACCATGGATTCTTCTTTTGCTTCTCGGATTTTTCTCTTTGGGCCGGGATGAACCTGTTTACTGCCTCCTTACACTTTTGGGTGACATAGTCCTTCACATCTTGTACAGACGTAGCTCTGAGGTCTGTGTCCCAAAGTATTTCCTTTAGGAAACTTCTCATCTCCTCATAATTCCCCTTTCTGTATGCCAGCTTTTTGTTTCCTAGTTCTTTTTGGGGGGAGATAATACCTAGCTCTACCAGGTACTCAAAGTTCAATACACTGTGATCACTCATTCCCAAAGGTGCTTCCATCTTAACTTCCCTTATATCCCACTCATTTAGGGTAAATATCAGATCGAGCATGGCTGGTTTATCTTCTCTCATTCTTGTTGGTTCCTTGATGTGCTGGCTTAGAAAGTGTCTTGTTGCCACATCCAGCAGCTTAGCTCTCCATGTTTCTGTTCCTCCATGCGGGTCTCTATTCTCCCAATCTATCTTCCCGTGGTTGAAATCGCCCATGATTAGTAGTCCAGATCCATTCCTGCTAGCAACAGAAGCTGCTCTCTCTATTATGTTAATGGTGGCCATGTTGTTTCTATCGTATTCCAGTCTGGATCTTCTGTCATTTGGTGGTAGATTATATACAACTACGACTATAATTTTTTGTCCTCCAGTTGTTATGGTACCTGTTATCTAGTCACTGAAACCTTCACAGCCCTAAATAACCATTTCCTCAAAATCCAAGCCTTTTCTTACCAGCAGAGCTACACCACCACCACCTCTTCCTTCTCTCTCTTTCCTTGTAACATAATAGTCCTGTGGAATACTGCATTTGTTATGGTTTTTGTTAGCTTTGTTTCTGTGGGTGCTATTATGTCTGGGTTTTCTTCTAGTATCCATTCTCCGAGTTCATTTGCTTTATATGTAATTCCATCTATGTTAGTGTAGTGTACTTTGAGGCTCACTTTCTTCTGTCCCTTCTCAAATTGCCTCCTTGGTGAGTGTTCTGCTGGTGGGGGGAAAGCAGTTCCCCCCACCACCTGTGGCTCTGTGGTGGGCTCTGGCTCTGTGGTGGGCCCTGGCTCTTTGGTGGGCCCCTGGCTCTGTGGTGGGCCCTGGATCTGTGGTGTGCCCTGACTTTGTGGTCGGCCCTGGCTCTGTGGTGGACCCCTGGCTCTGTGGTGTGGCCTGACTCCTTGGTGTGCCCTGGTTCTGTGGTGGGCCCCTGGGTCTGTGGTGGGCCCTGGGTCTGTGGTGGGCCCCTGGCTCTGTGGTGTGCCCTGGCTCTGTGGTGTACCCTGGGTCTGTTGTGGGCCCCTGGCTCTGTGGTGGGCCCTGGATCTGTGGTCGGTCCCCTGGCTCTGTGGTGGGCAATGGCTCTGTGGTGGGCCCTGGCTCTGTGGTGGGCCCTGGGTCTGTGGTGGGCCCTGGCTCTGTGGAGGGGCCCTCGCTCTGTGTTGGGCTCTGGCTAGGCTCCCTTGTGGGCCTTGACTCTGTGGTGGGCCCTGGTTCTGTGGTGGGCCCCTGGCTCTGTGGAGGGCCTTGGCTCTTTGGTAGACCCTGACTCTGGGATGGGCCCTGAATGTGGTGGGCCCTGGCTCTGTGGTGGGCCCTGGCTCTGTGGTGGGCCCTGGCTCTGTGGTGGGCCCTGGCTCTGTAGTGGGCCCCTGGCTCTGTGGTGGGCCCTGGCTCTGTGGTAGGTCCCCCGGGCTGTGGTGGGTGTCGGCTCTGTGGTGGGCCCTGGCTCTGTGGTGGGCTCCCTTGCTCTGTGGTGGGCCACGGCTTTGTGGTAGGCCCTGGCTCTGTAGTGGGCCCTCATGGCTCTGTGGTGGGCCCTGGCTCTGTGGTGAGCCCTGGCTCTGTGGTAGGCCCTGACTCTGTGGTGGGCCCCCTGGCTCTGCGGTGGGTCTTCATGGTTCTGTGGTGGGCCCCTGGCTCTGTGGTGGGCACTGGCTCTGTGGTGAGTCCCTGGTTCTGTGGTAGGCCCTGGCTCTGCGGTGAGCCCATGACTCTGTGGTGGGCCCTCATGGCTCTGTGGTGGGCCCTGGCTCTGTAGTGGACCCTGGCTTTTTGGTGGGCCATGGCTTTGTGGTGGGCCCTCATGGCTCTGTAGTGAGCCCTGGCTCTGTGGTGGGCTCTGGCTCTGTGGTGGGCGCTGGCTCTATGGTGGGCCCATGGTTCTGTGGTGGGCCCTCATGGCTCTGTGGTGGGTCCATGGCTCTGTGGTGGGCCCTCATGACTCTGTGGTGGGCCCATGGCTCTGTGTTGGGCCCTGGCTCTGTGGTGGGCCCATGACTCTGTGGTGGGCCCTCATGGCTATGTAGTGAGTCCTGGCTCTGTGGTGGGCACTGGCTCTGTGGTGGGCACTGGCTCTGTGGTGGGTGCTGGCTCTATGGTGGGCCCATGGCTCTGTGGTGGGCCCTCATGGCTCTGTGGTGGGCCCATGGCTCTGTGGTGGGCCCTCATGGCCCTGTGGTGGGCCCATGGCTCTGTGGTGGGCCCTCACGACTCTGTGGTGGGCCCAGGCTCTGTGTTGGGCCCTGGCTCTGTGGTGGGCCCATGACTCTGTGGTGGGCCCTCATGGCTCTGTGGTGGGCCCTGGCTCTGTAGTGGGCCCTGGCTCTTTGGTGGGCCATGGCTTTGTGGTGGGCCCTCATGGCTCTGTAGTGAGCCCTGGCTCTGTGGTGGGCCCTGACTCTGTGGTGGGATCCTGGCTCTGTGGTGGGCCCTGGCTCTGTGGTGGGCCCCTTGCTCTGTGGTGGGCCCCCTGGGTCTGTGGTTGGCACTTGCTCTGTGGTGGGCCCTCGTGGCTCTGTGGTGGGCCCATGGCTCTGTGGTGGGCCCTCGTGGCTCTGTGGTGGGCTCATGTCTCTATGGTGGGCCCTCATGGCTCTGTGGTGGGCCCTGGCTCTATGGTGGGCCATGGCTTTGTGGTGGGCCCTCATGGCTCTGTAGTGGGCCCTGGCTCTTTGGTAGGCCCTGGCTCTGTGGTGGGCACTGGCTCTGTGGTGGGCCATGGCTTTGTGGTGAGCCCTCATGGCTCTGAAGTGGTCCCTGGCTCTGTGGTGGGCCGTGGCTCTGTGGTAGGCCCTGGCTCTGTGGTGGGTCTTCATGGTTCTGTGGTGGGCCCCTGGCTCTGTGGTGGGCACTGACTCTGTGGTGAGCCATGGTTTTGTGGTGAGCCCTGGCTCTGTAATGGGCCCTGGCTCTGTGGTGTGCCCTGGCTCTGTGGTGTGCCCTGGATCTGAGTGGGCACTAGCTCTGTGTTGAGCCCTGGCTCTGTGGTGGGCCCCTCTCTCTGTGGTGGGGCCTGGCTCTGTGGTGGGCCCTCATGGCTCTGTGGTGGGTCCCTGGTTCTGTGGTAGGCCCTGGCTCTGTGGTGGGCCCATGACTCTGTGGTGGGCCCTCATGGCTCTGTGGTGGGCCCTGGCTCTGTGGTGGGCTCCGGCTCTGTGGTGGGTACTGGCTCTATGGTGGGCCCATGGCTCTGTGGTGGGCCCTCATGACTCTGTGGTGGGCCCATGGCTCTGTGGTGGGCCCTCATGACTCTGTGGTGGGCCCATGGCTCTGTGGTGGGCCCTGGCTCTGTGGTGGGCCCATGACTCTGTGGCGGGCCCTCATGGCTCTGTGGTGGGCCCTGGCTCTGTAGTGGGCCCTGGCTCTTTGGTGGGCCATGGCTTTGTGGTGGGCCTTCATGGCTCTGTAGTGAGCCCTGGCTCTGTGGTGGGCTCCTGGCTCTGTGGTGGGCCCTGGCTCTGTGGTGAGCCCATGACTCTGTGGTGGGCCCTCATGGCTCTGTGGTGGGCCCTGGCTCTGTAGTGGGCCCTGGCTCTTTGGTGGGCCATGGCTTTGTGGTGGGCCCTCATGGCTCTGTGGTGGGCCATGGCTTTGTGGTGAGCCCTCATGGCTCTGAAGTGGTCCCTGGCTCTGTGGTGGGCCGTGGCTCTGTGGTAGGCCCTGGCTCTGTGGTGGGTCTTCATGGTTCTGTGGTGGGCCCCTGGCTCTGTGGTGGGCACTGGCTCTGTGGTGAGCCATGGTTTTGTGGTGAGCCCTGGCTCTGTAATGGGCCCTGGCTCTGTGGTGTGCCCTGGCTCTGTGGTGGGCTCCTTGCTCTGTGGTGGGCTCTGGCTCTGTGGTGGGCCCCTGGCTCTGTGGTGGGCCCCCTGGGTCTGTGGTTGGCACTTGCTCTGTGGTGGGCCCTCATGGCTCTGTGGTGGGCCCATGGCTCTGTGGTGGGCCCTCGTGGCTCTGTGGTGGGCCCATGTCTCTATGGTGGGCCCTCATGGCTCTGTGGTAGGCCCTGGCTCTGTGGTGGGCCCTGGCTCTTTGGTGGGCCATGGCTTTGTGGTGGGCTCTCATGGCTCTGTAGTGGGCCCTGGCTCTGTGGTGGGCACTGGCTCTGTGGTGGGCACTGGCTCTGTGGTGCGCCCTGGCTCTGTAGTGGGCTCTGGCTCTGTGGTGGTCACTGGAAGGCGTTACTGAATTTTGTCAAATGGATTAAGAATTTAGAGAGTGAGAGCGTGATTTTCCTTGGGTTCAACTTTTGTTGTTGTTGGGTTTAAGGATCGCGACGACAGAGATGCCCTATGTGTCCCAGCGTACTCTTGAAGGGTAAAGCAAAAACCTAATGGCTAAATGATCGTCGCCTGTCGGCGTAAACTAACACGCCTAATGCGAGTCCGTCAGGTGGCAAACACCGACCCCGCCCCACACAGAGAACACTGCAGAGTAGTGAAGAATAACTCGCTCCTCTCTCACAAAACCCTTTCCCCCTAAAAAAATATCCGGTGCACTCCGGCAGAGCAGGAACCAGCCGCCCACCACATCTGAAGACGCACCAGGAGCCCACCACGGCTGAGGGCACACCAGGAGCCCACCACGGCTGAGGGCACACCAGGAGCCCACCACGGCTGAGGGCACACCAGCAGCCCACCACCGCTGAGGGCACACCAGGAGCCCACCACGGCTGAGGGCACACCAGGAGCCCACCACGGCTGAGGGCACACCAGGAGCCCACCACGGCTGAGGGCACACCAGCAGCCCACCACGGCTGAGGGCACACCAGGAGCCCACCACGGCTGAGGGCACACCAGGAGCCCACCACGGCTGAGGGCACACCAGCAGCCCACCACCGCTGAGGGCACACCAGGAGCCCACCACGGCTGAGGGCACACCAGGAGCCCACCACGGCTGAGGGCACACCAGGAGCCCACCACGGCTGAGGGCACACCAGGAGCCCACCACGGCTGAGGGCACACCAGGAGCCCACCTCGGCTGAGGGCACACCAGCAGCCCACCTCGGCTGAGGGCACACCAGGAGCCCACCGCGGCTGAGGGCACACCAGGAGCCCACCACGGCTGAGGGCACACCAGGAGCCCACCACGGCTGAGGGCACACCAGGAGCCCACCACGGCTGAGGGCACACCAGGAGCCCACCACGGCTGAGGGCACACCAGGAGCCCACCTCGGCTGAGGGCACACCAGGAGCCCACCACCGCTGAAGGCACACCATTAGCCCACCACCGCTGAAGGCACACCAGGAGCCCACCACGGCTGAGGGCACACCAGGAGCCCACCACGGCTGAGGGCACACTAGGAGCCCACCACGGCTAAAGGCACACCAGGAGCCCACCACATCTGAGGGCACACCAGCAGCCCACCACATCTGAGGGCACACCAGCAGCCCACCACATCTGAGGGCACACCAGGAGTCCACCACATCTGAGGGCACACCAGGAGCCCACCACATCTGAGGGCACACCAGGAGCCCACCACGGCTGAAGGCACACCAGGAGCCCACCACATCTGAGGGCACACCAGGAGCCCACCACATCTGAGGGCACACCAGCAGCCCACCACATCTGAGGGCACACCAGGAGTCCACCACATCTGAGGGCACACCAGGAGCCCACCACATCTGAGGGCACACCAGCAGCCCACCACATCTGAGGACACACCAGGATCCCACCACATCTGAGGGCACACCAGGAGCCCACCACATCTGAGGGCACACCAGGAGCCCACCACATCTGAGGGCACACCAGGAGCCCACCACATCTGAGGGCACACCAGCAGCCCACCACATCTGAGGGCACACCAGCAGCCCACAACATCTGAGGGCACACCAGCAGCCCACCACATCTGAGGGCACACCAGTAGCCCACCACATCTGAGGGCACACCAGGATCCCACCACATCTGAGGGCACACCAGGATCCCACCACATCTGAGGGCACACCAGCAGCCCACCACATCTGAGGGCACACCAGCAGCCCACCACATCTGAGGGCAACCAGCAGCCCACCACATCTGAGGGCACACCAGCAGCCCACCACATCTGAGGACACACCAGGATCCCACCACATCTGAGGGCACACCAGGAGCCTACCACATCTGAGGGCACACCAGCAGCCCACCACATCACAGCCCAGCCCACCAGGCACCATAACAATGGGAGGACCAAGAATAGTAGTAGCAGTAATATACAACCCTCCACCAAATGACAGGAGACCCAGTCAAGAGTATGAAAACAACAACAAGGCAGTTAACAGTATAATTGAGAGGGCAGCCTCTGCTGCCTGTAGAAATAGATCCCACCTGCTCATCATGGGCGACTTCAATCACGGAAAGATTGACTGGGAGAACAAGGAACCGCATGGAGGCGAGGATACGTGGAGAGCCAAACTATTGGAGGTGGTGACAAGCAACTTTTTAACGCAGCATGTCGGAGAACCCACAAGGATGAGAGGCAATGACGAACCAGCGAGACTCGACCTAGTCTTCACTCTGAACGACTCCGACATAAGAGAAATCGGTTTTGAGGACCCAGTAGGAATGAGCGACCACAGTGTACTGGTGTTTGAGTACTTGATTGAAGAAGGGTTATTGAACTCGAGGAGGGATACCGAAACCAAAAGGTTAGCATACCGAAAGGGAAACTATGAGGGGATAAGAAAATTCCTAACAGATATAGCATGGGAAACAGAGCTCAGGGGAAAGACGGCCCAAGATATGATGGATTACATCACGCAGAAGTGCAAGGACGCAGCAAACAAGTTTGTCCCAGTCCAAAAGGAAAACAGAGAAATGAAGATGAGAAACCCATGGTTTAATCAAAGATGTAGGCTAGCTAAGCAGCAAAGTAAAAGGGCATGGAGAAACTATAGGAATAACAGAACACTGGAGAGCAGAGAAAGATACCAGAATGCCAGGAATGAATATGTCAGGATGAGAAGAGAGGCAGAAAGACAATACGAAAATGACATCGCAAGCAAGGCAAAGACTCAGCCTAAATTGTTGCATAGCCACATTAGGAGAAAAACAACAGTAAAGGAACAGGTTATGAGATTAAGGATAGGGGCGGAAGGATTCACTACAAATGACAAGGAAGTGTGTGAGGAATTGAATAAGAAATTCCAGGAGGTCTTCACCTTGGAACAAGGAGAAATTCCAGAGGTAAGTGAGGGAATAGCTAACCAGGAACCACTGGAAGAGTTTGAGATTACCAGTGGGGAAGTAAGGAAGTGTTTACTAGAGTTGGACGTGACGAAGGCTATAGGCCCAGATGGAATCTCCCCTTGGGTTCTAAAGGAAGGAGCAAGAGAACTGAGCCTACCACTCTCCATAGTGTATAACAAATCACTGGCAACAGGGGAACTGCCAGATATTTGGAAAGCAGCTAACGTAGTCCCGATATACAAGAAAGGGGATAGACAGGAGGCACTGAACTACAGGCCAGTGTCCCTAACCTGCATACCATGCAAGCTGATGGAGAAGATTGTGCGAAAAAAACTAGTGGAGCATCTGGAGCGAAGGAACTTTGTAACACAGCATCAACATGGGTTCAGGGATGGCAGGTCCTGCCTCACAGGGTTACTTGAATTCTACGACCAGGCAACAAAAATAAGGCAAGAAAGAGAAGGGTGGGCAGACTGCATATTTTTGGATTGTCAGAAAGCCTTTGATACAGTGCCACACAAGAGGCTAGTGCGAAAGTTGGAGATGCAGGCTGGAGTGAGAGGGAAGGTACTCCGGTGGATAGACGAATACCTAAGCAACAGGAGACAACGAGTCTGTGTGAGGGGTGAGGTCTCAGATTGGCGAGACGTCACAAGTGGAGTCCCGCAGGGGTCAGTCCTTGGACCTATACTGTTTCTGGTATATGTAAATGATCTCCCAGAGGGTATAGATTCGTTCCTCTCAATGTTTGCCGACGATGCAAAAATTATGAGGAGGATTGAAACAGAGGATGATAGTAGGAGGCTACAAGATGACCTGGATAGACTGAGTGAATGGTCCAACAAATGGCTGTTGAAGTTCAACCCGAGTAAATGCAAAGTAATGAAACTAGGCAGTGGAAACAGGAGGCCAGGCACAGGATACAGAATAGGAGATGAAGTACTTAATGAAACAGACAGAGAGAAAGATCTAGGAGTTGATATCACACCAAACCTGTCTCCTGAAGCCCACATAAAGAGAATAACGTCTGCGGCATATGCGAGGCTGGCTAACATCAGAACGGCGTTCAGGAACCTGTGTAAGGAATCATTCAGAATCTTGTACACCACATATGTAAGACCAATCCTGGAGTATGCGGCCCCAGCATGGAGCCCGTACCTTGTCAAGCACAAGACGAAGCTGGAAAAAGTCCAAAGGTATGCTACTAGACTAGTCCCAGAACTAAGAGGCATGAGTTATGAGGAAAGGCTGCGGGAAATGCACCTCACTACACTGGAAGACAGAAGAGTAAGGGGGGACATGATCACAACCTACAAAATCCTCAGGGGAATCGACCGGGTAAACAAGGATGAACTTTTCAACACTGGTGGGACGCGAACAAGGGGACACAGGTGGAAGCTGAGTACCCAAATGAGCCACAGAGACGTTAGAAAGAACTTTTTCAGTGTCAGAGTAGTTAGCAAATGGAATGCATTAGGAAGTGATGTGGTGGAGGCTGACTCCATACACAGTTTCAAATGTAGATATGATAGAGCCCAATAGGCTCAGGAATCTGTACACCAGTTGATTGACGGTTGAGAGGCGGGACCAAAGAGCCAGAGCTCAACCCCCGCAAGCACAATTAGGTGAGTACAATTAGGTTAGTACATCTGAAGGCACACCAGGAGCCCACCACATCTGAGGGCACACCAGCAGCCCACCACATCTGAGGACACACCAGGATCCCACCACATCTGAGGGCACATCAGGAGCCCACCACATCTGAGGGCACACCAGCAGCCCACCACATCTGAGGGCACACCAGCAGCCCACCACATCTGAGGGCACACCAGCAGCCCACAACATCTGAGGACACACCAGGATCCCACCACATCTGAGGGCACACCAGGAGCCTACCACATCTGAGGGCACACCAGCAGCCCACCACATCTGAGGGCACACCAGGAGCCCACCACATCTGAGGGCACACCAGCAGCCCACCACATCTGAGGACACACCAGGATCCCACCACATCTGAGGGCACACCAGGAGCCCACCACATCTGAGGGCACACCAGCAGCCCAGCACATCTGAGGGCACACCAGGAGCCCACAACATCTGAGGGCACACCAGGAGCCCACCACATCTGAGAGCACACCAGCAGCCCACCAAGACCTACCAACTCCCAGCACTGGCGACGGGGTGCACACGGCCCTGAAGTGTAGCTGCCCCTAACCCAATAACAACAACAACAACAACAACAGTATAAATGAAATTAATGTTCATAACCGGTAGACATGAGCAGTGGCCTCGTGTCTACCTTACAACTGTGATCAGCCACAAGCGCCACCAGACACCACACATATAACCAGGATAACATCAATGGTGTATGTCAAACATTTATATAGCATTAAGAAACTTGGAAAAGAAAGCTTTCAGCTCTTGTACCACTAACTCTAGACCATCATTAGGATATGCAGCCCCCATTGTGGCATCCCCACCTGAAACAGAACCCATAGGTTTACTAAATTGCTGCAAAACTAATCTCATTTCTACTGTTTACACAGGTGGGCGCTGAAGCAGACGACTTCTGCCTCCAGTTAGCAGGTTTAGAACATTCTCTTCCCATACATCATCTCAAGCTTTAACCATACTAGTTTTCCGTGGAACAATACCCATCAATCAATTTACAACCAGGTCTCCAATTACTGACGGGTGAACATAGGCGACCAGTTAAGATCATAGCCCAGTCGACCCTGTCTAGAGCTGGAGCCCAGTCGACCCTGTCTAGGACTGGAGCCCAGTCGGCTCTGTCTAGGGCTGGAGCCCAGTCGGCTCTGTCTAGGGCAGGAGCCCAGTCGGCTCTGTCTAGGGCTGGAGCCCAGTCGGCTCTGTCTAGGGCTGGAACCCAGTCGACCCTGTCTAGGGCTGGAACCCAGTCGGCTCTGTCTAGGGCTGGAACCCAGTCGGCTCTGTCTAGGGCTGGAGCCCAGTCGGCTCTGTCTAGGGCTGGAACCCAGTCGGCTCTGTCTAGGGCTGGAGCCCAGTCGACCCTGTCTAGGGCTGGAGCCCAGTCGGCTCTGTCTAGGGCTGGAGCCCAGTCGGCTCTGTCTAGGGCTGGAACCCAGTCGACCCTGTCTAGGGCTGGAACCCAGTCGACCCTGTCTAGGGCTGGAGCCCAGTCGACCCTGTCTAGGGCTGGAGCCCAGTCGGCTCTGTCTAGGGCTGGAACCCAGTCGACCCTGTCTAGGGCTCGTGCCCAGTCGACCCTGTCTAGGGCTGGAACCCAGTCGACCCTGTCTAGGGCTGGAGCCCAGTCGACCCTGTCTAGGGCTGGAGCCCAGTCGGCTCTGTCTAGGGCTGGAACCCAGTCGACCCTGTCTAGGGCTCGAGCCCAGTCGACCCTGTCTAGGGCTAGAGCCCAGTCGAACCTGTTTAGGGCTTGAGCCCAATCGACCCTGTCTAGGGCTGGAGCCCAGTCGACCCTGTCTAGGGCTCGAGCCCAGTCGACCCTATCTAGGGCTGGAGCCCAGTCGACCCTGTCTAGGGCTGGAGCCCAGTCGGCTCTGTCTAGGGCTGGAGCCCAGTCGGCTCTGTCTAGGGCTAGAACCCAGTCGACCCTGTCTAGGGCTCGAGCCCAGTCGACCCTGTCTAGGGCTGGAGCCCAGTCGAACCTGTTTAGGGATTGAGCCCAATCGACCCTGTCTAGGGCTGGAGCCCAGTCGAACCTGTTTAGGGCTTGAGCCCATTCGACCCTGTCTAGGGCTAGAGCCCAGTCGACCCTGTTTAGGGCTTGAGCCCAATCGACCCTGTCTAGGGCTAGAGCCTGGCTGAGGTGGTTGGCGAGGCGAAGGGCGAGGTACGAGTTATGAGGAAAACCTTAAGAAACTTCATCTCACCATTTTTGGGAAACATGAAGGATATGAGGCGACAAGACCTGTAAGATTTGTGAGACACTTGTAAGACACTTGTAAGATTTTCAGATATAAGAAAGTGGACAAAACAAGATTAACATTAACAGAGGAAGGAAAATAGGATACGAATATTAAGAACTCAGATTAGTCATGTGATTGTTAACAATAACTTATTCAGTGTAAGATTAATGAACAAGTGGAGTGAGATACAAGTGGTGATGGGCGAGGCTATACTATGGTGGCCAGCAGGTCGGGGACAATTATATAATAGGCTACCTGCGACAGAAAGGCCAGGTCCAAGAGCTGAAGCTCATCTTGCAAGAACATATAAGTGAGCATAACCTAGTGTGAGACACAAGGGACAAAGACTGTTCTCAGCGGTCGAGGTATAACCCAAAAAACGTAATATACCAGACATTTATTGTCAGGTTTGTAATGGAGAGCCGAGTGTGCGGCAGTACACTTTTTAAATTTTACATCATGTAATTACCATGAAATATAAACAATAAAATGCCTCCAAAATATTAAAACAAATATAAAATTATTTAATAAATTTGCTATATATATTAAAGAAATGTGGTAGTGGGAATATATGAGAATGGTTAAGGAGGAAGAGGTGGGAGTGGAAGGTGGTGGAGGAGGCGAAGCTGCTGCTGCCGTCGGCCGCCATGGCGTCTCGCCGCACCTGTCACGTTCGCAGTCTCAACGCGTCCACCACACCTACAGTCTCAACGTCCCCACCGCACGCCCACAGACTCAACGCGCCCACCACGGACACTACACTCAATAATAAAGGTGAGGTGATGCTAGTTAATGTTTGCCCTGTAGGTGTAACTGAGGCAGAGGAGAACAGGCCCGCCGCCGCCGCCATTGTTTACATTGAAGAACGTTTCCAGACACGTTTATATAATTATATTTAGGTTGTGTTTTAACGTTAATAACATAAAGTTGGCTTCTCAGGCCATTCAGTAAAGCTGTAAACTTGATTAGTTCTGGTGTTTTAATATTATACTGGAGACACCGGCCAGATGAACTGGTGTGTGGCCGGCCGCCTGCCTCGGTTGTTTGTGGCTGTGGAGGCGTGGGCGTGGCTGTGGGGGCGTGGGCGTGGCTGTGGGGCGTGGCTGTGGGGGCGTGGGTGTGACTGTGGGTTCGTGGGCGTGGCTATGGAGTCGTGGACGTGGCTGTGGAATCCTGGGCGTGGTTGTGGGGTCATGGGCGTGGTTGTGGGGTCATGGGCGTGGTTGTGTGGTCGTGGGCGTGGCCGTGGGGTCGTGGGCGTGGCCGTGGGGTCGTGGGCGTGGCTGTGGGGTCGTGGGCGTGGCTGTGGGGGCGTGGGCGTGGCTGTTGGTTCGTGGGTGTGACTGTGGGTTCGTGGGCGTGGCTGTGGGGTCGTGGACATGGCTGTGGAGTCCTGGGCGTGGTTGTGGAATCCTGGGCGTGGTTGTGGGGTCATGGGCGTGGTTGTGTGGTCGGGGGCGTGGCCGTGGGATCGTGGGCGTGGCTGTGGGGTCGTGGGCGTGGCTGTAGGGTCGTGGGCGTGGCTATGGGGTCGTGGGCGTAGCTGTGGGGTCGTGGGCTTGTGGATTGGAGTGGAGTGGAGGCGTGGGCTTGTGCGAGTGGAGTGGAGTGGAGGCGTGGGCTTGTGCGAGTGGAGTGGAGTGGAGGCGAGTGGAGTTGAGTGGAGGCGAGTGGGCTTGTGCGAGTGGAGTGGAGTGGAGGCGAGTGGAGTTGAGTGGAGGCGAGTGGGCTTGTGCGAGTGGAGTGGAGTGGAGGCGAGTGGAGTGGAGTGGAGGCGAGTGGGCTTGTGCGAGTGGAGTGGAGTGGAGTGGAGCCGTGGGCTTGTGGAGTGGAGTAGAGGCGTGGGCTTGTGGAGTGGAGTGGAGGCGAGGCGTGGGCTTTCTTTTATTGGGGCAGGGTTCACTAACCAATTTTTGCAGGCGGGCTTGTGCTCTAGCTCTTGGATCCCAATTTTCTCGTTGCTGGTTATCTAATGCAATGACTCCTGACCTATTTCCCTATCATAGCTGCAGGTAAAGTGATGAATAATGTTTGCCTCTACAACCTAGCTGATCCTTAAGGACATTCCATTTACTACTACAGTCTGGCTCGTTCTCGACGCACAATCGTGAATTTCGGGTTCGAATCCCGGTCGGGACAGAAATGGTTGCGTGTGTGTACTCAGCTAGTTGTGTTCGTGGGGGTTGAGCTCTGGCTCTTTGGTCCTGCTTCTCAACTGTCAATCAACTGGTGTACTGATTCCTGAGCCTACAGGGCTCTATCTATATTTGAAACTGTATATAGTATATGGAGTCAGCCTCCACTACATCACTTCCTAATGCATTCCATGTGTTAACTACCGACACTAAAAAAGTTCTTTCTAACGTCTCTGTGGCTCATTTGGGTACCCAGTTTCCACCTGTATCCCCTTGTTCACGTACCACCCGTGTTAAACTGTTTATCTTCATCTACCCTGTCAATTCCTCTGAGAACTTTGTTTGTAGTTATCATGTCTCCCCTTACTCTTCTGTCTTCCAGTGTTGTAAGGTGCATTTCACGCAGCCTTTCTTCGTAACTGATGCCTCTTAGTTCTGGGACTAGCCTAGTGGCATATCTCTGAACTTTTTTCAGCTTTGCCTTATGCTTGACAAGGTATGGGCTCCATTCTGGGGCCGCATACTCCAGGATTGGTCTTACATATGTGTTATGCAAGGTTCTGAATGATTCCTTACACAGGTTCCTTTAGGCAGTTATGATGTTAGTGAGCCTCGCATATGCCGCAGATGTTATTCTCTTGATGTGGGCTGCTGGAGACAGGTTTGATGTGATATCAACTCCTAGATCTTTCTCTGTGCGTTTCAAGAAAGACTTCCTCTCCCATTCTGTATCCTGTATAATACAGGATAATAATAGTGGCTGTAACAGCCACTAATACACGTAGCGTTTCGGACAGGTCCCTGGAATACGATCCCCCATCGCGAAGAATCGTTGTTACAACGAAGTACACATTTTACTGTTGCGTTAAACAGAGGCTACAGTTAAGGATTTGCGCCTTGTGTGCTTGTGATTTGCGCCTTCCTCTGGTATCCAAGGAAAGATTCCATCTTCCTTGCGCTAAAGTGAAGACCACCTGGAATTTCTTATTCAGTTCCTCGCACACTTGTCGTTTGTAGTGGATCTGTCTGCCCCTATCCTTAATTTCATTACCTGTTCCTTTACTGTTATTTTTCTCCTGATGTGGCTGTGCAGAAATTAAGGTTGTCTTTGCCTTGCTTGCGATGTCATTTTCGTATTGTCTTTCTGCCTCTCTTCTCAACCTGACATATTCATTCCTGGCACTCTGGTATCTTTCTCTGCTCTCAAGTGTCCTGTTATCTCTATAGTTTCTCTATGCCATTTTACTTTGCTGCTTAGGTAGCCTACATTTCTGATTAAACCATGGGTTTCTCATCTTCATTTCACTGTTTTCATTTTGGACCGGGACAAAGTTTGTTTGCTGCTTCCTTGCACTTTTGCGTGATGTAGTCCTTCATGTCTTGGGCCGTCTTTCCCCTGAGCTTTGTTTTCCATGTTATATCTGTCAGGAATTTTCTTGACATGAATTAAATGTTGAAAAATATATAAAATTATTAAGTCATCTAAAATCAAGAACTCTCTAAAGTCTACAGCAAAACAATGACTAGTGTTACTTTGACATGTAATGGTTGAATTACTTAGTCACTGAATGGTTGTGCAAACTCAGAGAACATTCTCAAGAACAAATGGCTATAATCTGCAATTAGGTAGAATGAAAATATTGTATAGGTTGTAATCTTCATTGCTATACATTAATTAAAGAATGTGAAGTATTAATTATTGCGTCATTCAAGATCAAGGAGACTTCTAAACTTCAGTGAGGTCACTGTGACTTGTAACTGTTGAGTTACTAGACTATAATTCATCACTGAAGCATCATGATCACCTCAAACTCAAATGAAGAATTGTCTGCAGCAGGGCAGAATTAAATTTGGTATAAATTTGCACTATAGTGCAGTAGTCATTTTAGACTAATAGTATAACTAAGTTGCCAACCTAGCTAAATGTTATTTAATATTAGAGAACTGAATAAGTTTATTCATTAAAATCAAGGAAAAGACCGAGTCGACAATGAGAGTAGTAGCTTAGTCATTGTGACTTGTAGCTAGTTGAATTACAGCTCTCAGGCTTGTCACTGAAAACTCATTAATGCAACTTCAACTTTAAATGAGAGATAATTTTATTTAAATCAGTCTCTATTAATAGTCAACTATGTTTTATAATGAGCACAGACTCTGCTGGTACTCTGTTGACACTAACTAATGTCTCTAATGCCTACCTAAATAGATGGTTAAATTTTCCGAAACCTACATAATTAGAGGGCTAAGCTATTTGTGACAACTTACCAATTTTTGGTAGTGTCACTCTAGCTGAATAGTGAGCGGATCTGCTCGTTTGTTAATACATTGGGCTACAGTGTCATAGCCCTCTAAAGACTTAACGCATAGTCTAACTAAATTATTTATGAGTAGTGGGTCCTACGCAGGTTATATCATGGTGAGCAATAATAGTTTCAAGTTATCATGGTGAGCAATAATAGTTTCAAGTTATCATGGTGAGCAATAATAGTTTCAAGTTATCATGGTGAGCAATAATAGTTTCAAGTTATCATGGTGAGCAATAATAGGCTTGAGTCAGCGTGAGGAGCAATAAGGCGTTCAAATATCGTGGGGAGCAATAATGGGCTCAATTATCATGGTGAACAATAATGGGCTCAAATATCACGTTAATTCATAGGTGAGCTGTTAAGTCAGCTCGTTTTATTAGGGTTAAATTAGTGCAGGATCCTTCTTGAGGGATAGCTAAGCACAGAATCAATGGAAGATTCATGGGTGAGCAGTAATTTGCTCGAATTAGCGTGGGGAGCAATAAGGCGTTCAAATATCATGGCGAACAATAATGCGCTCGAATGTCACGTTAATTCATAGGCGAACAGTTGAGTCTGCTCGTTTTAAGCATGTTAGGTTACAATATTTAAAGTTTAATGTTAACTGATTGAATGATGGGAAACCTAAGGTTGCTGGAAAATGTATATTGTTACTACGACTAAACTTGCTTGGAAGATAATTTGTAACGGATTATCCGAACCTATACGTTTCATGGTTTAATAGTTCTCTCTTATATATTTACTTACAAATTTGCAAGTTGCAATCTTGCTCGGGCTGTGCTTTTACAAAAACGTTCCTAAGATTGCTTAAGAGCAGAAGCGAAAGGAAAACAGCTCAAACAAAATTTAAAGAAAATAAATCATTAGATCCAAGTGCAGAAAACTTTAAATGTAGTTGTCTGGTTAAGACTAATATAAGGTTTTCTTGGCAGACCTTAAGCACTGGATTATTTTGGACCTTGGTCCTGGTGAATTTGCAAGTGTAGAAGTTTCTCAATGATTTCGTGTTACTGTTAAATTCATTGGGTGCTAGAATCTTTTGCCTAATTTAATTAAAATACATAGGGAGACGGAGTGTGGTCAATTATTACTGTCGAGAATAATTCAGGGTCTACAGGGGGTTCAGAGGCTTGGTCGCTGTGACATGAACCTGCTTAGGCTGCGGACCACTGATTGTCCACTGAAAGCCATAAAAACATCTCGGCAAATATTAACTGTACTAGACTCAATCTGGGTATATTACTCAGCTGGGTTTCTCCTTTATACTTGGTGCTGGAGAATTCATTTACTGCTGATTAATTTCTATTAACGTTGTTGTTAGCAGGTATAGGCTTGTTCAGGTTTAAAACTGTACCTGTAAGTAGGTAGCCACCTGCAGAGTGGAGGAAATGCATGCTCTGTTGTTTAATATGACCAGTAATAAACTGGTAGTAGTAGTCTGCAGTAGATTTACATTGTTGAGGCAGTCAGACATTAGCTGGTTGTCAGCCAACTTAATTCCATTCTTCTGTAGGAAATTGGCTGTGTACCCTAGACCTTTAATATTTAGGTCAAATCGTATTTGATCTACCACTATTGCCTTGACAGACCGGACATAACCACCTAGGCATACGAGCCATTGTACTATTGAGTATTCTTGGGGTCCCCTATTGATCATGAACTCTGACAGGTTTAATTTTACCTGTGTGATTGGTTTTAATTTAAGTGCCTCTGCCGCTTTCTGAGTAATGAAAGTTTTCTGGGACCCTTGATCGAATAGGCCACGAGTGTTGACCTTTATTCTTTACATGAAGTTTGGCAGTGGGCAATATTGCATCCACTTGAGACGCTTGTGATATTAACGCATCTTGCAGCACTGTACCTGTGTAGATTCTTTACCTCCTATTATCGGGTTGAAATAATTTAATTTTACAAATTTGCACAGTAAAGCATGATGTTTGCCCCTTCTACACCTATTGCAGGTGTTCATTGGGGTGTCACAGCTGTTATATTATGTGGTTTGAGACACCTAGTACATCTGAGTAACTGTTTGAGTCGTCTGACTCGTGTGTGTCTAGTAGGGTAATTTGTACAGAGAATGTTTTTGATGGCAAGGCAAACATAACTTTCGACCTACTGCTCATATAAGAGTCACCGGTTTAGGTGAATCTGCAATTGCAGGTTGTGAAGGCTTTGCTGCTTGTTTGTGTTTATTAGTTTTTCTTCCAACTTGGGGTGGAAGTGTTTGGTTTACTCCTGTGAATACTTGTTGTACTCTTGGAAGTAATTATTGAGCTCTTGGGAGCACTTGGGCTCTTGGGAGCACTTGGGCTCTTGGGAGCACTTGGGCTCTTGGGAGCACTTGGGCTCTTGGGAGCACTTGGGCTCTTGGGAGCACTTGGGCTCTTGGGAGCACTTGGGCTCTTGGGAGCACTTGGGCTCTTGGGAGCACTTATTAGACTCTTAGGAGCACTTGAACTCTTGAGAGTATTCATAGTACTCTTAGGTCTCACTGATAAATCAGTATTTGACCTGTTAATTGCATTGATTATTAGTACCCTAATTACCTAATGACTGTGTCACTTTAGTTTCAATTAAGGAACTTGATGTGGGTACAGTTTCTGTGGATTCAGAATAGGCATTAAGTGCCTGGTTTGCTTGTTTATTATTGACTATATTACGCAAACCTGCTAATATATCCTGCATTGACAGGACTACCATTCTGGTATGCATACAATTCATTTAGCACTTCGCTAGACAATTTTATCTGGATGATAATTTTAGTCATTCATTCAGCAGTGGGCTGATCCACTTTACTGCTGAAGGATCTGAGCATTGACTCGAGCTGTAAACTAAAAACTTGTAAGGAGTCAACTGATTGATCCGGTTGAGATATGTCTAGTAGTTGATGCACGAGATTTATGATAGTCTTCTCATTGTCAGCACTTGCCTTAGAGAGCTGGATGGCTTGGTTGATGCTAATGGGTTCAGCATCACCTCTAGGAGGCTGGTTTGAATGATTTTGACCGTCACTAATTTTGCTTAAGGCTTCTTGCTTAGCCTCAGCTTTTATTCCAGCTTCAGCTGCATCTTCATCTTCTGTTTCAGCTTCATCTTCAATTTCAGCTTCACTTGCTTCTCTGGGTTTAATAGGAAGGCTTGTTAATTCAGTAGCCTCATGGATTGAATTCTCAGAATCCATGGAATATATGGATGAGCTTTCTGAAAGCTGTTCAGATTCAGTTAATGTATCATTACGTGAAGTGGTATTAGATGAGACTGTAGAAAATGAAGGTTTGACTTCAATTATTGATCCAGTGTAAGGATCTGGTTAAATTAGAGGAATTTCCTCATCTTGAGGTAGCTCATTTATTTTCTGAGCTGGGTGCTTGCCTTGGTATAGGTAAACTATAATAGTGTTCCAACCCAGTAGGAACATTTTGTGTTGCAAGCACTTTGTAATAATGATCTAACTTGGCCTGAATTTTGTCTTCATAGTTGGCAAGGTCAGATTCAATTAGATTTAATTCGTCTGGGTCAGTATTAATAACAAGGGTATATGTCTATAAGACTCGATTATGTCCTTTACTTGGTCAAATTTTTGACTAGCCACCTTTGTGGAAATTCCTAGCCTGAAGATGTCAACTGGATCTGTTTCTAACCAGTTGTCACATTTGTTGAGTATCTTGACAAGTGAATTTGAAGACCTTTCAAGGTTCTTCCCGTTTTTTTCTGGATTAGCCATGTTGGCTATGGGTTTGAGCCTTAGTGTTTATATAGCTACTTGGACAGCTATGGTACTTGCTCATATATGTAAAGCAGATATGGTTATTAATCTATATAAATAAAAATGGAAATGTTCGTTTGTTCAAAATCGCTAATCTCCGAAAGTTCTTCACCAATTGCTTTGAAATTTTCACACAGCGTTCCATTTGCATCCGATCAGGTTTTTATATACATACTATATAGATGTCACGTCTGTGACGGTAAAAAAAACATGCTTTTTCTAAAAAACTGTGTTTTTCATGTGAGGGAAATCTTCGAAACCTCTTTACCGATTGCTTTGAATTATTGACACAACGTTTCATTCGAATTGGCGTGTCTTTTCGTATACCTATTATATAGGTGCCAACCCCTGTGACAGGTAAACACATGCGTTTTTTAAAAACAGCGCCATCTGTTGCATATAATAGCAAAATGCATGCTATGCTAAACATCTGACGAATTCCATTTCAATGTTTCTGATTGCATTGATAAATTTTATTTTCATAGATTTCGATTTATTTTATTTTTTATTGAATTATTTGTGTGACATTGTGTTGGAATTGAGCTGTGTTTACCATACAGTTTATTTTGTAAGTATAAGTATAGATGCCACACCTGTGACAGGTAAAACTATGCTTTCCTTGAAAAACGGCGCCATCTGTTGCATGTAATGGCAACACACACGCAATACTAACTATGTTACGAATTCTATTTCGATGTTTCCGATTGCATTAATAAGTTGAATTTTCATAGATTTCGAATTATTTAAATTTTGATTGAATTATTTTGTGTGACATTGTGTTGGAATTGAGCTTTGTTGTTTACCATACCGTTCATTTCATTTCTTTTTATTTTTTCATTGTTTTTTCATCTCGTTTTTTTAAATTTTTCTTATATTTCAGTGATGGGAACATCAGATCATTTGATGTTCCCAATTTTCTGTTGGGAGCACTAGAAAATTTGGGAATGCATCGGACGGGGGAGTTGGGAATGGTGTAGAGGATCAGGGGGACGGAAGTGGGGGATGGTGGGGAGGACGAGGGGACGGGAGAGTTGGGGATTATAGGGATGGTAATGGAGATTTGTGAAGAAGGACAAGGGGGACATGGAAGTGGGGGATGAAGGGGAGGACGAGGGGACATGGGAGGGGGGGGGTGGAATGGTAGGGAGGACGAGAGGGAGGAGGAGTGGGAGATGGTCGAGGGGACGGTGGAGTGGGGAATGGTTAGGAGGACGATGGGATGGAGTGGTGGATGGTGATGGAAGACATAGTGATGAGGGGAGGGCGGAAATGATGGGGAAGACGAGGGGAGGGGGAGTGGGGAATGGTCGGGAGTACGATGGGACAGGGGATGGCAGGGGATGGCGGGGGGAATTTTGGGCGGAGGACTGAGAGATAGGGGAAGGGTTGCTGTTGCTCAGCAACACATGTGCATGCGTTGCTGAGCCACAGCAACGCGTGGCCGGGTACAGCTAGTAGCCTAATATATTCTTGACTAGGCTACGCACTACCTCGTTTGGAGGTTGGATTACCTACCCAATAATAAGTAACTAATATATGAGTAGTACTTAAATGTCACTACTAGAATTCGTCTGGTTAGCTCCTCAAAATCACCATTCGATTGTATAGTGACATTCAGTTGTACTCAAAAGGTGAATTTAATAATGAGAAATTACACAATAAGAATGGGTCCCACCCCTGCTCGGGTCAACACAATGTTAAAAAAAAAAAAATATATATATATATATATATATATATATATATATATATATATATATATATATATATATATATATATATATATATATATATATATATATATAATAGCTAAGAACGTACCTAATAGCCAGAACGCCCTTCTCAGCCTACTATGCAAGGCCCGATTTGCCTTATAAGCCAAGTTTTCCTGAATTAATATATTTTCTCAATTTTTTTTCTTATGAAATGATAAAGTTACCCATTTCATTATGTATGAGGTCAATTTTTTTTATTGCAGTTAAAATTAACGTAGATATATGACCGAACCTAACCAACCCTACCTAACCTAACCTAACCTATCTTTATAGGTTAGGTTACGTTAGGTAGCCGAAAAAAGTTAGGTTAGGTTAGGTAGGTTAGGTAGTCGAAAAAACATTAATTCATTAAAACTTGGCTTATTAGGCAAATCGGGCCTTGCATAGTAGGCTGAGAAGTGCGTTCTGGCTATTAGGTACGACATATATATATATATATATATATATATATATATATATATATATATATATATATATATATATATATATATATATATATATATATATATAATATATATATATATATACATACATATATATATATACACACCAGTACTGTCTAGCGCAGGACTAGTTGAAATGAATCCTACCTAGGAAATTAACTAAATAATTTAGGCTGAATTTGTACATAGCTTAGTACAACTACAGTCTAAAATCCTACCCCTTTAGGGTTGGCATAAATACAGAAATGGTGCTATAATGTATAATGTCAAATATAATTTGGCAGTCTCCGTGGTGTAGTGGTAAGACACTCGCCTGGCGTTCCGCGAGCGCTATGTCATGGGTTCGTATCCTGGCCGGGGAGGATTTACTGGGCGCAATTCCTTAACTGTAGCCTCTGTTTAACGCAACAGTAAAATGTGTACTTGGATGAAAAAACGATTCTTCGCGGCAGGGGATCGTATTCCAGGGACCATAGGATTAAGGACTTGCCCGAAATGCTACGCGTACTAGTGGCTGTACAAGAATGTAACAACTCTTGTATATATCTCAAAAAAAAAAATAATGTAGATATGATAGTGCTGTTTTTTTTGAATTGCGAGTTCTGTGTGCTATCCACCAGGCTACCAGGCCCCCAGGTATGTGTGTGTGTGTGTGTGTGTGTGTGTACTCATCTATTTGTGCTTGCAGGAGTTGAGCTCTGGCTCTTTGGTCCCGCCTCTCAACTGTTGTACAGATTCCTGAGGCTACTGGGCTCTTACCATCACTACATTTGAAACTGTGTATGAAGTCAGCCTCCACCACATCACTGCCTAATGCATTCCACATGTTAACTACAGACACTGAAAAAGTTCTTTCTAACATCCCTGAGGCTCATTTGGGTACTCAGTCTCCACCTGTGTCCCTTTGTTCGTGTACCACCTGTGTTAAACAATTTATCCTTATCTAGCATGTCAATTCCTCTGAGAATTTTGTAGGTAGTGATCATGTCTTCCCCTACTCTTCTATCTTCCAGTGTCGTGAGGTGCATTTCACACAGCATTTCCTCGTAACTCATGCCTCTTAATTCAGGGACCAGCCTAGTGGCATACCTCTGAACTTTTTCCAGCTTCGTCTTGTGCTTGACAAGGTATGGGCTCCATGCTGGGGCCGCATACTCCAGGATTGGTCTTGCATATGTGGTATACAAGGTTCTCAATGATTCCTTACACAGATTCCTGAAGGCGGTTCTGATGTTTGCCAGCCTCGAATATGCCGCACATGTAATTCTTTTTATGTGGGCTTCAGGAGACAGGTTTTGTGGTTTGGTGTGATATTTGATCCTAGATCTTTCTCTCTGTTCGTTTCATGAGGTACTTCATCTCCTAATCTGTATCCTGTGTCTGGCCTCCTGTTTCCAATGCCTAGTTTCATTACCTTGCATTTACTTGGGTTGAATATTTGTTGGACCATTCATTCAGTCTCTAGGTCATCTTGTAGTCTCATACTATCTTCCTTCATCTTACTCCTCCTCATAATTTTTGCATCATCAGCAAACAATGAGAGTAATGAATCTATACTCTCTGAGAGATCATTTACACATATCAGAAACAGTATATATCCAAGGACTGAACCCTGCAGGACTCCACTGGTGACGTCTCGCCAATCTAAGACCTCACCCCTCACAGTGACTCTCTGTCTTCTGTTGCTTAGGTACTCCCTTGTTCAATGGAATACCTTCCCTTTCACTCCTGCCTGCATCTCTAGCTTTTTCACTAGTCTCTTGTGTGGCACTGTGTCAAAGGCTTTCTGGCAATCCAAAATTATGCAGTCTGCCCACCCTCTCTTTCTTGCCTGATTTTTGTTGCATGGTAGAAAAAAATACTCAATCTTGTATGTGGTGATCATGTCCCCCCAAACTCTTCTGTCTTCCAGCGGTGAGAGTTTTAACTTCTGTAGTCTCCTCGTGGTTCATACCTCTCAGCTCAGGTACAGGTCTGGTGGCAAACCTTTGAACCTTTGCCAGTTTAGTCTTATGCTTGACTAGATTATGGAATCCATGCTGGAGCTGCATACTCCAGGATTGGCCTGACATATGTGGTATACAAAGTTCTGAATGATTCCTTACACAAGTTTCTAAATGTCGTTCTTATGTTGGCTAATCTGGTGTATGCCGCTGATGTTATCCACTTGATATGGAAATAGATATGAAATTCTAACAACCATTTGTTTGACCATTCCTTCAGTTTGTCTAGGTCTTCTTGAAGCCACAAGCAGTCCTCTTCCTGTCTTAATCCTTCTCATAATTTGGCATCGTCAGCAAACATTGAGTGGAATGAGTCTATACCATCTGGGAGATCGTTTACGTTTATCAGAAACAGGATAGGACCGAGTACAGAGCCCTGTGGGACTCCACTGGTGGCTTTCTTGCCAATCTGAGGTCTCACCCTTCACTGTAACTCTTTGCTTCCTATTGCTTAGGTATTCCATTATCCACTGGAGGACTTTACCAGTTACTCCTGCCTGTCTCTCCAGCTTATATACCAGCCTCTTATGGGGGACTGTGTCAAAGGCTTTCCAACAGTCTAAAAAATGCAGTCCGCCCAGCTTTCTCTTTCCTGCTTAATCTTTGTCATCTGGTCATAGAATTCTATTAAGCCAGTAAGGCAAGATTTACCCTCCCTGAACCTATGTTGACAATTTGTCACGAAGTCCCTTCTCTTCAGATGTTTAAACTAGATTTTTTTCTTACGATCTTCTCCATCACCTTGCATGGTATACAAGTTAAGGGCACTGGCCTCAGTGCCTCTTGTCAGTCACCCTTTTTGTATATTGGGACCATATTTGCCATCTTCCATATTTTTGGTAGGTCTCCCATCTCCAGTGACCTACTATACACTATTAAGAGTGGCAAGCAGAGTCCCTCTACACACTCTCAACACCCATGGTGAGATCCCGTTTGGACCAACAGCCTTTCTCACATCCAGATCCAACAGGTGTCTCTTGACCTCATCTCATAATTTCCAAGGCCGCCTGGTTTACTGCCCCCTCTTGTAGCGCAGTGACCTCACCTTGTTCTATTGTGAAGACCTCCTGGAACCTCTTGTTGAGTTCTTCACACACCTCTTTGTCTTTCTCTGTATACCTGTCCTCGCCTGTTTTAAGTTTCAATACCTGTTCTTTCATTGTTGTTTTCCCTACTGATTTGACTGTGGAGTAGCTTTGGTTCGGTCGTGGCTTTGCTTGCTATATCATTTTCATAATTTTTCTCTGCTTCTCTTCTCACGCTAACATACTCATCCCGGTTCTCTGGTATATCTCTCTGCTTTCTGGGGTTCTGTTATTTTGGAAGTTCCTTCATGCCCTTCTGTTCAGTTCCTTTGCTTCCATACATGCCCTATTAAACCATGGATTATTCTTTTGCTTCTCGGATTTTTCCCTTTGGGCCGGATAAACCAATTTTCTACCTCCTGACACTTTTGAGTGACATATTCCTTCATGTCTTGTACAGACGTAGCTCTGAGGTCTGTGTCCCATGGTATATCCCTTAGGGAACTTCTCACCCCCTCATTGTTCTCCTTTCAGTATGCCAGCCTTTTGTTTCCTATTTTTTTTGGGGGGGGGGGGGAGATTAGTCCTAGCTCTACCAAGTACTCAAAGATCAATACACTGTGATCACTCATTCCCAAGGGTGCTTCCAACTTAACTTCCCTTATATCCCACTCATTTTAGGTTAAATATCAGATCAAGCAAGGCTGGTTCATCTTCCCCTCTCATTCTTGTCGGTCCCTTGTTATGAACGTTTCTTGTTGCCGCATCCAGCAGCTTAACTCTCCATGTATCTGGTCCTCCATGTGGGTCTCTGTTCTCCCAATCTCGGAGTCTCCTCTCACCCTGCGCTTCTTCCTTGCTTCTGCAGCCATGGCTCCTCCCTCATCATGTCCCTCTGGAGGAATACTTTTTGAATTCTCCCACATATTTCAGGTGGCTCTTCCTTGCTAGAATCTCCTTTGTGGTCTCGTTTGCAAACTCAATCTTTAACATGCGGTCTTTGTCCTTACTGTACCAGCCTAACCTGAAAACCTTCACAATGCTATGTTCAGCCCCTTCCATCTCTATCCTCTGTAGTATTTCATTCGCTGCCGCTTTGTCCTTATCATTCCATTCTGTCCTATTTGAGCCTTCCTGCTCTTTATTGCCCAAAGTTACCACTGATCTTTTTCTTCCCAGTAGCTGATTAGTGGCCCGTGCTGCTTCCTGTGAGATGGCTGCTATCATGGCTACCTTTCTCAGCTGGACATTACTTCCATGTTCTTTTTTAGTATTTCTGCAAATGTTGCTTGTACTATGGCATTCCCTTCCAATGTGCCATTTTCATCTTTTCTTTGAATGATTATCTGAACCTCAGCCTCATTATTGTTCTCTTTAAGGGGTTTAATCTCCTCCTTTGCTGTCAGCTCACTTTGGTGGTTGTTTATTGTATTGTTCATATTCTGCATCTCTCTTTGATATCCTCCAAAACCTGGGCAAACACTTCCTTCAATTGGTCACATTGACTTTTCCCTGTCCCCTTGGTACTCCTCGCTCCTATGTTTGTCCCTGTACCTATTATGTCTTGATAGGGTTTGCCAAGAGGAGGGCAGAGAGAGAGAGGTGAGAAAGAGAGAGAGAGAGGGTGAGAAAGAGAGAGAGAGGGTGAGAAAGAGAGAGAGAGGGTGAGAAAGAGAGAGAGAAAGGGTGAGAAAGAGAGAGAGAAAGGGTGAGAAAGAGAGAGAGAAAGGGTGAGAGAGAGAGAGAGGGTGAGAGAGAGAGAAAGGGTGAGAAAGAGAGAGAGGGTGAGAAAGAGAGAGAGAGGGTGAGAAAGAGAGAGAGAGAGGGTGAGAAAGAGAGAGAGAGAGGGTGAGAAAGAGAGAGAGAGAGGGTGAGAGAGAGAGAGAGAGAGGGTGAGAGAGAGAGAGAGAGGAGGGTGAGAGAGAGAGAGAGGGTGAGAGAGAGAGAGAGAGAGGGTGAGAGAGAGAGAGAGGGTGAGAGAGAGAGAGAGAGAGGGTGAGAGAGAGAGAGAGAGAGGGTGAAGAGAGAGAGAGA
>NC_091221.1:14043700-14083700 GCF_040958095.1 Procambarus clarkii
TATAAGATGTTTTTATGATGGTAAAGTCCAAAGACTAATGTATTTAAGAACAATTCCCAGCAGAATAGCTGGTGAATTATAATAGTATGTGGTGATGATATCCCGTTTTCTATAGACGGTAATTCCACTACAAGTTACGTTTTCTATGGGTAACTTGTTGGTAATACAGCTATTATCTGTATGTTATATTAAATGGTGTCGGATTTTCCGACATACCGCCCGCCTCAAGCTGGGCAGCCCTAGTCAATAAGGTGCTGTACCGCCACGATCCGCCTGCTCCACTCCACTGGGTGCTTTGGGCTTGGACCACAATCCAACAAGGGGATTGTCAACCATGCACCAGCCAGAAGAAAAACACAGTCACCCAGCTCTCAAACTGGGCACATGGAATGTAAGGATCATGACACCGGGTCTCTCGGAAGATCTACTAGTAGTGAACGACGCCCGCAAAACAGCTGTGATCAACAATGATCTACACAGACTCCAGATGGACATAGTCGCCCTGTAGATTGCCCTGCATAGTCTGCCCGTGACTGGCAGCATACAGGAGAAGGACTTTACCTTCTTCTGGCAGGGCAAACCACCAGAAGAGGTAAGGGAGCATGGCGTTGGCTTCGCCATCAGGAACAGGGTGTTAGGGTTCAAAGTTCCGCCCATAGAGGGGTCTGCATGGATCATCAAACTTCAGCTTCATACAGCAGCAGGAATGGTTAGCTTCACCAATGCCTACGCACCAACACTGACCTGCTCTACTGAAGCAAGGACGAGTTCTATGATAGTCTTCCTCCTGGGAGATTTTAATGCAAGATTTTTTTTTTGTTCTGATCACAGCTCTTGGCCTTCCTGCCTGGGTAAGTTTGGATTTGGGAAGATGATGAGAGTGGGCAGCGCCTCCTGGAGTTCTGCTGTCGTCATGATTTCTGCATCACCAATTCCTCTTCGACACCAAACTCCAGCATAAGGTTTCCTGAAGACATCCCAGGTCTAAGCATGGCCCTAACTCGACCTGGTGCTTACGGGACGTAGCAATCTGAGAAACGTCAAACTGACCCGCAGCTTCCAGAGCACAGATTGCGAACCGACCACTCTCTCGTCGTTTTCAGAGTAAAGTTCCAGCCCCGGAAAATCCACAAACCAAAGAACGATGGAAGACCACGCATTAACTTAAACAAGACCAGACCTTCATAAGGTGTTGGAATTCACTGCTGCGCTGCTAAATGTCCTTCCTGTACCACCCTGCGATAGCGCAAGTGAGAGGTGGTCACATCTCAGGGGCATTACTTTCAACACTGCCATGTCTACCTTCGGTAAGAGGCAGAACAAGTCAGCAGATTGGTTCGAGGCCAGTGCGGAGGAACTGTTACCCCTCGTTGAGGAAAAGAGACGAGCTCTCTCATCCTACAAGAACCTGCCCTCAGAAAGGAACCTACAGGCCCTCCGTACTGCCCACAGTAGAGTTCAACAAACTGCGAGGTGCTGTGCAAACGATTACTGGCTCCAACTGTGTTCAAGCATCCAGAGTGCGGCCACTGTCGGCAACATAAGAGGCATGTAAGAAGGGGCCAAACAGGCAACAGGCTCTACACAAAACAGGACGGCTCCTCTGAAGTCAGCCACTGGAGAGATCATTAAAGACCCGTGATCAACAGATAAATCGCTGGGTGGAACATTACTCCGAACTCTACTCCAGGGAGAACCTAGTCAGCGTAGAGGCCTTGGATGCAATCGAGTGCCTGCCCATCATGGAAGAACTTGATCTTGAACCTACTGTGGAAGAAGTTGAGAAAGCACTGGATTCACAAACCTCAGGGAAGGCCCCAGGAGACGACGGGATTCCGCCTGAAGTTCTCCAGCGCGCTCGTGGAACACTTAAAACTGAGCTTCATGAACTTCCATGCCAGTGCTGGAGGGAGGGCTTGGTGTCACAAGACATGAGAGATGCAAATATCATACCTCTCTACAAAAATAAAGGTGACAGAAGCGATGTCAACAACTATCGCAGCATCTCCATCTTCAGCGTCGTCGGCAAACTCTTCGCCAGGATCGTCTTGGTCAGGCTTCAGATTCTTGCTGAAAGAGTGTACCCTGAGTCACAGTGCGGTTTCCGAGCAGAGAGGTCGACCACTGACATGGTGTTCTCCCTGAGACAGCTTCAAGAAAAGTGCAGGGAGCAGAAAAAAGCCCTGTACATCGCCTTTATTGACCTTACAAAGGCCTTTGACCTCATGAGCAGGGACAGACTCTTCAAGATCTTGACCAAAATTGCTGCCCACCCACCCTACTCAACATGATACAATCGTTTCACGAGGACATGAAGGGAACAGTCGTGTACGACGGCTCAACTTGAACCCTTCAACATCAACAGTGATGTTAAACACGGGTGCGTTCTTGCTCCAACCCTGTTCGGCATCATCTTCGCGATCCTCGTCAAGCATGCCTTTGGAACAACCACAGAAGGTATCAATCTCCGTACAAGATCTGATGGAAAGCTCTATAATCTACCAGACTCCGAGCAAAGACGAAAGTACAGATGAGAATCCTCAAGAGTTCCTATTCGCCGACGACCCAGCGATCACCACACACACAGCAGAAGACCTGCAGCAGCTATTCAACCTCTTTGCCACAGCCTGTTCCGCATTTCGATCTGACAATCAGCCTGAAGAAGACACAGGTGATGGGACAAGACGTCAATGAGCGACCCTGTATAAACATCACAGACTATGTGCTGGAGGCAGTCCACGAGCTTGTGAACCTGGGCTCTACAATCTCAAGACACCCTTTTCCTGAACACTGAGCTCAACAGATGTATTGGGAAGGCTGCAACAACACTGGCGAGGTTCACAAAGCTCGTCTGGGAAAATGTCAAACTGACAGTGCACACCAATGTTCAAGTCTACATGGCATGTGTGGTGAGTACACTTCTCTACTGCTCGGAATCCTGGACTCTGCACTCTCGCTAGGAGATGGCTCAATACCTTTCAGGTTCACATGCTGAACCTGAGAGCATCCTTGACATCTCGTGGAAAGACCACGTCACCAACAACACAGTACTCGAGAGAACCGGAATCCCTTCAATGTTCGCTCTCCTGAAGCAGACACATGCAATGGCTGGTCCATGTCACCAGCATGGAAGATGGCCGCATACCGAAGGACCTCTTATATGGAGAACTGGCATCAGGACAGAGACCCACCGGAAAATCTCAGCTGCGTTTCAAAGACACCTGCAAACGCGACCTCAAGAAGATAAACATCGACATCAACATTTGGGAGGCAGCAGCTGCGGACAGATCTGCCTGGAGATGCAAAGTGCAGAAGGGACTCCAGCAATTCGAGGATGAACTGAAGGGGGCAGGCGGAGGTAAAAGACTTAAGAGGTCTCGACCACTGTCAGACGCACCCGCTTCGGCATTTAACTGCGCTCGCTGCGGTCGGGACTGTCATTCTCGGATGGCCTTCACAGCCACAGCAGGCGTTGTATCCAACTAGACTAGAACAACTAGATACCCAGGGCACAACTCCATAACCCCACGGGATTGACGGATGCCTACTACTGTGAACTTTTGCATTAAAATGCTTGTGCTTTGCAAAATTAAAGTAATTACAGTGAATTCTTAACTAACATGCACAGTGCAGTAAGTGTTTAGTATTTTAAGGAACATTAAAGTGATAAGCTTACATTTATACAGTAAAGATGGTAAATATACCTCAATTTCCTACATATGATAACGATTGTGACCAGACAAATCTGTCACAGAGATGGACCAAATGGCTTAAAAGGTTTGAAATTTTCTTAATAGATTTAGACATCAAAAGTGCTGAAAGAAAACGTATTTTTACTTCATTATGTAGATAATGGAGTTTGTGACATCTTTGACACACTGAAAGACAATGGTGGTGCCAAGGATTATGACACTGCCAAAGCCAAATTAACTGCACATTTCAAACTGATAAGAACACTGCTGTGGAAATTATGCATTTCAAGAGAGCCAAAAACTCTAATGAAATTGTAGATCACTACAACACACGTCTACAGGGTTTAGCAACACATTGTGAGTTTGCTGATGTTGACAAAGAAATTATACAGCACGTCTCCGTCAAAGAGCTCTCGAACTTGATGATGATGAAAGTTCTCTTACCAAGATACTGGATATTGCTCGTCGAATGGAAGGTGCTGCACATGATGCTCGTGTCATGAGTGCAGTGCCAACAATAGTGCTGTCAGTGTTACTAACAGTGATGAGGTACGTAAAGGTCAGGGAGGACACCATGATCATAGGAGGTATCGTGGTAAAGCCAACAGCAATTTGAGCCGAGAACCACATTTCAACTGGAGTCGAGGAACAAGACTCAAGCAGTCACAACGACCCACATCAGAGCGTTTCAACAAAAAGTGTGACAATTATGGAGGAGACTACCCACGCCAAGGTAATGCTTGTCCCGCTCAGGGTAAGAAGTGCTATGAGTGTGGAAAACTGTCATTTTGGTGCTGTGTGTCGTTCCGCACTAAAGAAAACACAGTCAGTGAATAAAAATACTGTACTAGGGTCAGGACATAGGGGTCAAGATGGCAAACACAATATTGCACCTAATATTCAGAATGTTAATAAAGTATAAGACAGCATGTTATTACAACCATTCTCAGATGACAGGAAATATGATAACCCAGAGACTAGTATACATTGCAGGTATTTGTCTCAAAGTTCTCATTCACACTGGATCAAACATTGACACCATTGTTGAGTACCACTATGAGAAGTTCAAAAAACAGTTTCCAAAGCTTAAGAACTATAATGGTAAAGCCACTGCCTATGCTTCAGAGGTAGTCTTGCCAGTGATTGGAACTTTCACTACAGAGATAAACGTCAAATAGGGCAATGCTCATTACTACATTCCATGTTAGGAATGCAAAGGAGTCCCTTCTCAGTTACAAGACTTCCACTAAATTGAGGCTACTTCAGTTTTCTAATGCTGTAGCAGTGGAATCTGCAAACAATGGCGGTCAGGTAGGACGTAGTGCTGAAGGTGACTATAAGCCGAGAGCTTGATCAAGGATCTATACCTTGCTGCTTTTTGCACAGACAGCGAACAGGCATATTCGCTGTTTGCTATTTACATCAAAGCAATCAACAAGAAACATGAATATGAAAAACCTTAGGATTGGTCTATTTACAAAAGGAGTAGTTAACAGGTACTCATCAATGCTTACCCGTATAATAAGAATAGCAGAACTTTCCTATTATGAGAATACATTCAAAGAAGCAAAAGGCATCATGAAAAGCACATGGAAAGCCATCTCTAACATCCTAGAATCTTAACAACAATCACATAACCGAATAAATTTTTCAATGGATGGTTATACACCTGCAACAGATTTATAAACGGCCACTGAATTTAATAGCTTCTTTTTATCAGTTGGTGCTAACCTTGCCAGAAAAATCCCACATACTCAGACATGTTACCACATATCTTTCAGGTAGCTACAAAACTCTCTTCTCCTTTTACCAGTCTGTCCGACAGATGTTGTGTCCATCATTCACTCACTAAAAACCAAAGCTGAGAACATTAATGAAATACCATCTATGGTATACAAGAGTGTCTCCCCTGCCCTAGTGCCACCCACAGCTCTGCATGTCAACAAATCTCTAGTGTCATACCTTCCCTGATATCCTTAAAAAAAGCAAGTGTGGGGTTTTCTATTTTGCTTTCCCGACTGCAATGCATACGTCATCAATGTACATGTGGCAGATGCTTCACGAAGCTGAATCCAGCAGAGAAAATACGAGAGCAACCGTTCAGAGCCTGGGAGTAAGGTCGAGTTAGAGTCCTTGAGGGTCTCTTCTCAGACTAGCCGCACCTGGTCCTGGTCCACGTTGATCGTTGGAATCTCCTCAATGCTTAAAACACTTTAAGAGACTCTTAGGGTCCTCATCACATTTATAGATTAGTGAATAATAGGCAACTCGGTGTTGAAGACACCTGGAGCTGAAGGCTTGAGTAATAGTTGGCAGTATTCGGAAGTGGTTCAATGGAAACACCGCATAAAGCTTAACAGTAGTTTATTTACTAACTTAACCACTAATACAAAGGGTGCTTTATTTACTTTAGATTGGCGTCAGAAAAGCTGTGGGTGCATTAGTGCGACTCTTTATGTCTGGCTAATCGATTCTGATCCACTCGTGGAGAACACCAACTTAACACAACTGACCGTCAATCATTAACACGGCAAATCTAACAACCGGTGTGCAAAGGGATAACAAGAGTTCCAACCGGATACTCGGGTAATGATGAAGCACAATAAATCACAATGTCACTGTCAATGGGACAGGCAATAATCATGCACAATAATTATGTCACACAATAACTAAATGTGTGGTGTATGTGAAGCTCACATTCACAGATGAGTGTAATGTCGTGATACCATGCCGTCGGGTGCCTTCACGTATACCTGTGTCGGGTATGAGAAGGTGAAAACTGTGGTTGACCACTCAGATCAACACAGACACACAATAATAAAGAAACAAGATCTTGTACTTACAGGTATGGCTACCTCTCTTATTCACTCACTCACTCGTGCACATTTATGCAAGAACTCGTAGGTGGCCTGACAGCTGGTTTCGCTCGTTACGGACAGGCTTTCCCAACAAACCGTACTTGACGCGGAGGGCGCGCTGTATGTCTAACAGACACATGCACACACACTTGATGGCACTGGTGGTGAGTAAGGTGGTGACATCACGTAGCACAGTGAGGCAGGGCAGGTGGCGGCTGGAGGCTAGCCACACGCTCTGGTGTGAGATGGCGGCTGATTATATGGTACCATGCGGTACACTGTGGTAGTCACACACAGATTACTTAGGCAGCGGCACTCCTTAGTTCACTCTAGGTCACTCACAACGATCTCAATTTGTCACCAGGGGTTACTTGATACCAGTCTGTTTCGCTATGGTGATTTGTCACTAGGCTTCTAACCATTATAGTCACAATCGCAATTCCGGGCGAGCGTTGGTATACCGAAAAGATGCCGAGTTTAACTTGACGGTGAGGAGTAGACGGTGTTCTTCTGTCTATTGGCCGATAGATAGAACAGGACACGTCCTTTATGTACGGGGTGGGTACAAACACAAGGGATTACAATTGACCAATGGCATTACAGCAAAAGAGCAAGAATCAATCATATTGATCGTTCCATGATCAGTAGCAGAGGTGACGTCACGACCACGTCACAGTTGTTATTCTCCATCGCGCTGGTTGAGGCTGACCCCAGAGGTCAGATCTGTCGCCTCGCTGGTGTTCCCTCTCTCCTCCTCTCACGCTTGGCACCACATGTACTCACTGACCCTATGACAAGTATGCTTAACTTCCCTGTATCTACTTTACCCTTGGCCATACGGCGGTCTCCGTATTTTATAAGATTCCTGGTTATGTGGGCTTCCTGGGGACACCCAACATGACAGATTACCATGCAAGGTTAACAGATGGGGCTTGTGCACGAGACCAGTGCACTGTGCACTGTAATGAGCCATTCAAGTCAGCTGTGGGATAATCTTGAGAGACCATCCTCTCATAGCAAGAGTAACGTCAGTTCACAAAGGAGGCGTTACGGCAGACAAACAATTACAGACCCATATCAAATCTACCTATGATCAAAAATATTTCAAAAAGTTATTTACAAACAGCTCTATTGTTACCCTGTAAAATTTAACACACTAAGTGTGTCTCAGTTTCACTTCCGCTCCCAAAAGAGTACCAACGATGCAATTATTAGTCTATTTGATATAATCTACACAGCCCTTGACAAAAATGTGTTCTCAATGGGACTCTTCATTGACCTGAGAATGACCTTTGATAATGTTAATCATAACTACCTCATACTTAAACTTCACCATTATTAAATCCGAGGACTAGCCCTGAACTAAATTCAATTATATCTTAGTGACAGACACCAATATGTAGCCATCACTGATATAACCTCTTCCACTCTACCATTAACCATAGGAGTGCCACAGGGCATCCTGGGACCTCTCTTATTTCTTATATACATCAATGATCTGCCTAATGACTAACATTCCTAAACCTATACTATTTGCTGATGATACTACCTTCATCACACTCAGACCCTAACCCACTCACACTAAATAATGTTGTAAATAACGAATTAAAACCAACAAACTCATACACAAAAATAGAAAAGACCAACTACATTCTATTTGGAAGCAAATAAACAATTGCAATTCAGCTTCAGACAGAATGGTACCATCAGCAATAAAATGATGTAAAGTTCCTTCGCCTATACATAGACAAGAGACTCAACTTCAGCACCCACAACATATAACTCAAAAAAGTAGAAAAAACGGTCAGTATACTTTCTATAACCAGATATTATGTTCCAAACTCTTCTCTCCTCTCATTATACTACACGCTAATCTATTCCTATCTTACATATTGTATCTGTGCATGGGGGTTTCAACCACTGCAAATTACCTCAAGCCCATCATCACCTAGCAAAAAATCTGCTATCAGAACAATATCAAACTGTGTTCTCAGACAACACACAGCCCCATCTGTGTAAATCCTTAAACATACTAAACAAAACTCACTTGACACATTCTTCACACAACCGATGCGGCCAGCCGGCTGTACCCCACCATATTAAAAAGCGAGTACCACACAAAGCATCACTTCTCAGATGACACATCACCCCAAAACCACATCACAGTATCACCCTTCCACCTCCTATCGCAAACCCCCTTCAAGTTTTCCTGCATCCTCACCCCATTCTTCTTACCCCACTTACCAGCCCTTCTGCATTCGGATGCTGTGACATGTAGATAATTTCACCCTAAAAACTGGTGGTATTTTTTCAACTTTACCTCGACCCCTAAACATTTTTTATTGATTTATGTGAGGCCAGGAGGTTCATTGATTAATGGGGAAAATGTTCTATACTACGAGACTTATTTGGGAATCACGACATAAGTCAAATGCCTAGTAAGAGTGAACAACCCAGTGGCAAAAGGTTGTGGGTGTAGTTCATTTGTGAGTAGCTAAGGCAATGTTTAGGTGATAGTGTGTCTAACTTGGGCAAGTGGTGGACCCTCAGCCATTTCCTTTGCTGTGCACCTCGTGCCCATTGCCATGCAATACGGCATACCAACCTACTTCCTGCTGTGCTTGATAATCCAAATGATCTCCAGACAATGAAACCAGTAGTCCGCCTGTGAGGTATATATTGATTTTCGAAGTGTGTGTTGCAATCAAACAATGTGACAAGATTAGATAGAAAATTGGAAAGAGTGGCAGCTACATCAATCACAGCATGCTTCAAGAAATTCTAGGCATGCAGAATTTGCTCACGGGTAGGAGATAATTGGTAATGATGAGGGCAACACAGGAACCCGAGTGAAGAATGCGGAGGTGGGTGATGGTAGGACCTCACAGCAAGGGAACGGCCTCTTGCCCCCGGAGCTGACAATGTGCGTCTGGTATTCCGGCTGGAACAACGACCCAAGCTAAGTTGATATGGTTCAATCAACTTTCTAACAACTTCACCAGAACTTATTGATTCAGTCTGACCAAGACTAACTTCTGCCTACATATATGTGTCACATAAGCAAGCATAGGCAAGATGATGTCATCAGTCTGCTGGTTGAAGGTGAGATTGGTAATATAGTTTTTTACCAAATACGATGTCATCAATCGCCCAAGAAAATTTAAGGAGGATCTTTTTGCCAGTTTCCAAGGGGGTTCTGTTCCAGTTTTCTGTTCATAGAGCTGTTAATCTTAAAGGGGTCTACAAGGTAAGACGGAATAACAGGGATGGTGAACCTCTCAAAGGATCATCATTGTCTGGAAAGAAAATGAATCTCCTCACCAACAACATTGCTTCCTTGAAGCTTCATCCAACCAAGTTATATTAGACCTTGAATATCCTCTTCTGTTGTCTGTTATAATTGTCATGGTACTAATCATGTGTAAGTACTGTTGACGTGAATGTGTGTGCAGGTTCTGTAATGGCCACCACGATACAAGGCTGCGTCTTCAAAAGGATCCCCCCCCCCTATCCTCTCAGGACAGTGAGATAGCTTCTATTCTGGTCAGTGTGTCCCCAGTGTTTACTTCAAGATATACATGTTTGATATCATGACTGCACACAATGTCCAGTCTTCCTTAACCTAGGTAGAAAGCCAGTGGTGTTTGGCCCACTTGCAGGAAGGACCCATCAGGACGCTCCTGATATCAGCTCCATTAAGCAGTTTGAAAGTATCGTCCAACTGAAGCAGACAAAAATATAGGAATTGATTGGTTCAAGATGAACATTACTGAACTGTGAAAATAAAATAACCATTAAAAACAAATCTGCCCAGTGGTTGTGGAAAAGTGAGTCACGTTAGCAATAGTGGTAACCTGAAGGCGGGATGCTAGACACCCCAAAATTGCCATCACAATTTTCTTTCACAATTTTTTTTTATGTAAATCTCATCTCAATCTCATGAGAAGAGATTTACAGCCTTCAGAGATGCAGTCTCTGCCCTTAAGAACCTCGGACCAGCAGAAAACCATGACTGGTTCGAGGAAAACTATAATATACAGGCATTTCTGTCAAAAAAACCATCACCTGTTCTATGCACACCAGAATGACCCGACATCACAAGGGAAGACACCATTTTGAGGGATCTTGCTGCCAGCACCATTGCTAGCAGGCTGCACACGGTTTTGTTCTATGGAAAACTTAAGATTCTGAACAACCATCAGCTTAAATCATCCCTGGTTTTGTGAGGAAGAACACATCAATACTCTAAGACTCAGAGAATATTTTGTTTGGAAGAAAACATTGCAGATTTCGTCTCCAGTTAAAGTCTGTGAAAAAAATGACCAGGTGGTAGGCGTTGAAGTTCACTGTGTCCAAGGTCAGGAGGAGTTGCCGAAATGAGGGCACAGTACACCTGGTGAGTGGTGATCATGTTGGGGCACAGTACACCCGGTGATTGGTGATCATGTTAGGGCACAGTACACCCGGTGAGTGGTGATCACGTTAGGGCTTTCGCGCTCCTAAGTCGGGTTTGACCGACCAATATTTTTCTCTTGATTCCGCACACATGTCGGGTTTCAGCGTCATGTGAAAAAATATTTTTATAAATTCCAATTTAAATCTGATTTACTTTGGGTTAGTTTCAAAATGCGGCCATGAAATTCCTGTTCTAATACGCTGCATGGCACCACGGCCTACGCGATCACGAGGTCGGCCCATTGTTTCGTTAACTCAACAAGTGCCCGCACCAGTCTCCCCTCGCGCGCCAAACTTGATCGGTTTTCAGCAGTTATACCCGTTCCCGTGTGTTTTTTACCCAATATATACATTTACAATGTATCCTGGTCAAGACCCAAGCAATACTACGCCCAAGGGAGCGACCAATTCAGCAAAAGACGACAAAATAAGTATGATCTACAGGCAGAACAGTTGGGTGAAGCTCACACCAACAAAGATTCCTGGCCTTGCGGAAGCATTATCTGACGTTGATGATGATGATATTGAAGGCGTTGAACCTAATTTTGACGATTTCAACGACGATTGTGACGTTCGGGGACCTGGAGCATATGAGGTAACAACGAATGAAGAGGAGACTGAGGACATTACAGAGGAGGAGGCAGCTGCCCCGCCGCCTCCTACCACCAGGCGCACACGTGGTGGATGTAAGTCACAACCAAAGCTAAGTGCACGTAATATTTCTCGTCGAAGGAAAACAACACCAACTGTGGAAAGTGTAATTGATTCTAGCAGCGAATTTACAAGTGAGGAAGATGGACCAGCCCAGCTGCCTCGAAAGCGAACACGTCCAGTACGTACTCGACAGCCTAAGGCTAGTGATGGCTGGAGTCATAGCAACAATCCCCCAATTGTAGATAATTTTACTGGAACCCCGGGCCTGACCATTCCCCAACCTACGAGTGCACTAGCATTTATTCAATTATTTTTCACACGAGATTTGATTGAGTTCTTGACCAAGGAAACAAATTTGTACGCCTCACAGATATTCCGGATGTCCTCGGAAAATGTCGATAATATTTGGAAACCAGTCAAGGTAAAAGAAATGGCCAGATATTTGGGACTGTGCATATTGATGGGGATAAACAGGCTCCCAACTATGAGGATGTATTGGCAAAAAGGAAAACCATGGCTTGCTCGTTTCTTCAATATGTTTATGACGTCGAAACGTTTCCAGCATATTGGCCAGTTCTTCCATACTTTCAATAACAATGCAGTTCCCTTGAACAATACTGACAAGTTGATAAAAGTGCGACCAGTGATGGATTATTTGAAACAAAGGTTTGCAGAAGTTTACTGGCCAAAGAGAGTTGTGTTTGAATGAAGGTACAATGGCATGGCCTGGCCGACTCTGTTTCAAGGTGTACAATCCCAACAAACCCGACAAATATGGTGTGAAACTATACATGCTTGCTGAATCAACATCTGGCTATATATATGACTTTGATGTATATTGTGGTATTGGTAAAACGAGAATCGAAACCGTCACGGGGTTGATTCAGCCTCTAGTGAACAAGGGTCACCATCTGTACATGGATAATTACTACAACTCAGTTATCCTAACAGAGAAGTTGAGAGAACTTGGGGTCTACACATGTGGCACACTTAGACTAATACGTGGCGCCCCGAAGGAACTGCAACAACAAGCCAAGGGTACACTTCCAGTGAATACCACCGTGTACCGCCGCAAAGATAACATATTCGATATACTTTGGAAAGATAAGTGAGTGGTCTCAATCAATACTAACGTCCACAATGTAGACACTCGGGAAGTTCAGCGAAGGAAATGAATTCGGAAACGCGACGGAACAACTGCACTAGAACAGGTATCAGTGAACAAACCCACTGCAGTTTGTGAGTGCAATCGCTTCATGAAAGGTGTGGACCACTTCGATCAAATGGTCAAGTATTACCATTTCACAAGGAAAAGTCACAAGTGGACCAAGAAGATAACGTTTTATCTTCTGCAAATGGCTCTGCAGAATGCCTTTGTTTTGTACAAGAACAACACGAGTGATCGCAGGAAGCTAACAATGCTACAGTTTCACGAGGTGGCAATTTGGTCCCTATTGAAGTGGGACATAGAAGAATGACCTCAAACAGCTACAACAGCTACACACTTGGTGCATGCTCCCGACCTAAATAATGACACAGGTCCTGCCTATGCTGCTGTCGTGTGTTACAGCCCTCTCGGGTCGCAACTGGGTTCTTACTCTGATGTTGTTAGAGGAAGGGTATCCGGCCCCAAGCCAGTAGTGGCTATCAAGGGATGAGATCCGTAACGCAAGTAAATTAAAGGGGAAGGGAAATAAAGTCAAAAACTTAATAATATAATTACCGTCACCAATAAATATATATAAGAAGATTACACGGGGGGGGAGGGGGGGTATAAACACTATTATATACACTGTTGTCTTCTTCTGAAGACTCTGGATCTTCACGGTGCTCACGATGCCAAGCTCTTGGCGCTCTTGTGGCCTCACGACGAATCCTTCGAGAATCTTGAGTCTACCCCGGCCACAGGCCAGCCAAAACACAGTTCCACTGGGGGCACTGTCGTGGAGGCCGTCAACCACAAGTCCAGCAGATAGCTGGCAGGTTCCAAATCAGCGACGCTGGTTAGGCCAGTCCACGATCGATACTAAGGTAGCGAACCCTAGTCAGGAGCCTCGTGTGATACCACAGATCACTCTCCTTGCCACAACTCCCCAGTGGTTAAGCGTCTCCTCCAGTCAGTCCCGGATATGACAATCCCTCAACTGCCACTTCACAGGCAGGTCAACACCACAGTGTTCATCCGGGGGCGACTCACAGCTGCTGCAGCAAACACTTGGAGACGAGACGACTGCCTTGGGTAGACTGATCCCACTTCCATTACAGCAGTCCCAGGTCGACTCTGTAATCAGACACGTCATCAGTGAGAGGGACACTCTAGGGCATGTCACTTACCGGCTTAGACACAAACGCCCGACGTATCTACTCCATAGATGGCGTTGCTGTCTAAGCTCCACCTCACCAGGGGTCAGCAGCGGCAGTGTTATGAGCTGATCAGGACGGGAAGCTAGCCCTTGAGGCCAGTATATCTCGTCCTCATGAGGTGGCGTCGTCCATTTGGAGGGGTTTCGGGAGCCGACCCACAGATGGCGTGGTCGCCACTACTCCGGGCTCGGACGCTGGATTCGGGTCCGTAACACCGTGCCAACACCCGGACCATCTGGTGTGAGGCGGCCTTTGTTTACTTCAACACCTCAAGCCCATGCGTCCTCAACTGAATCAGAACACGAGATGTCTGGTACACAACCATTAGACGAGACGGGTATGACATGACTCAGACTCAAGTCTTCCTCCTCCTCCTCCTCCTCCGAAAAGACAGACGTATTATTGATTCCGAAAATCGTCTGAACTACAAGCTAAAACATGAAATTATCAAACTGCCAAAACGTCGTAGGTGTTACGTGTGCTACAGGTCCGTAATAAGGAGGGAGACCAGCATAGGACCCCAGACGACCACCTCCTGTCGTTCCAATGCAGTACCCACGGCTGCGACTTCTCTTACAACTCCAAGATTGGCATGTTGAGCCACAAGGAGTAGCACTCACGTCGGGCGGCTAGAGAAGCCTGAGGCAACATACAGACAGCACTGGCCAGGGAGCCACGACAACATAGTCCACTGAGAAACCCTGAACGCTGGCGCCCTGGCCACGTGCTGCCATCCAGCCTGGCAGACTTGGCCCCCTGACACACCCCAGCTCCCCAGAGGCACCTTCATCCCCTACAATCGCCTTAGCCGCCTCAACACCAACGCCCCCGTAGCCCATACCATCACCTGACCTGCCACCACCTCGGCTCAGACAACCACACCGGGCTCCCACTCTCACCCATTGTGATTAAAGTTCCATTCCCACACCTACCCTCGCCTATTCCCCCTCCCCCCGGACCCCCGGGGCCTGGTGATGACGACCCAGCCTCCCCAATTGATGATGGTAACGACACCGAAGACGGAAATACAGGTGATTCATAACCCCCACGACCATGACGAGGAGGAAAGACAGCCTCAGCAACAACCTGACGAGGCGGCGCAAGATTGGGCGCTGGAGCAGTTCTACGCTCCTCTGCTCGAACTGCTGCGCTCCCCAGACTGGAATGCATTCACCAGCCTGCTACAGGAAAACACGGAGGCGGTGCAGAACCACGGCCACATCCGAACTGACACCAACGGCCCGGCACCAGCAGCCACCGACGTGAGTGATTATAAAGCTATCCAGCACCTATACTAGATGGAACAGGAGGTGTGCAGTGCGACTCATCACCTCTGGGAAAAGCAGGCGTTGCGACATCCCGTGCCATGACATAGAGCGACACTTCACAGCAGTGTTAGCAGCCCAACCACCACTCGTAAACCCAGCAGACCTCAGATCCATCCCAGAACCGCCAATGGACCGTGCAGTGCTTAGCATGGACCCGATCAGGGGGGGGGAGGTGTTTGTGAGGCTGACACGGGCAAAGACCACCGCTCCTGGTGATGACAGACTCACGTATCGTCACTGGAAGCAGGCAGACCCTGACTGCAAGGTTCTCGGAGTAATCTTTACCATATGTTGGGAGCAGAAGCGGATTCCTCTGGAATGGAAGAAGTCATGGACCATCCTGATTCCTAAGGATGGGGATTTGCAGGCCATCTTTAACTGGCGGCCCATTGCTCTATGCAGGAACTTCTATAAACTCTACACAGGGTGCCTGGCAGCATGCCTCAGGAAGTGGATCGAACAATACAATATCCTATGTACTGCCCAAAAGGGGTTTATGGCTTCAGATGGAGTTCTAGAACACAACTACATCCTTCAGCATTACCTGGATGAGGCACGCGATGGCAACAAGGATATCTGCATCGCGTTGCTCGACCTCTCAATCGCTTTTGGATCTGTGCCAACAGAACTGATTGAAGCCTCCCTCACAATGATGGGCGTGGGAGAAGACTTTGTGCCCGTTATTCGAAGTATCACAAGTGGGAACTCCACCAAGATTCTAACTGCATCTGGTGAAACTAACGAGATCCCAGCAGACTGCGGTGTCAAACAAGGTTGCCCGCTCAGAGTTCAACATAGCGATTGAGCAGATACTGAGGATGGCAATTAACGCTGGGCTCCTCGCCGACCCGGCCCTCAGACACCCATGCCTCACCTATGCAGATGATATTACTCTGCTGGTGGCCAGGACCAGAGAAGGCCTACAGAACCTACTAGACACTACCGCTGCAGCATGAGAGGAGCTACAGTTCAAACTCAACCCTAGGAAATGCTCATCCATGCACATTTCAGGGCGACCCCAAAGAGGCATGTCCCACAAAGAACGTCGGGTGGTGGCACGGAATATCAGTAATCACTACCAAGGCCTGCATGACGTGAAGGCAACCTGTGGGACAAGCCTGACCAGGGGCAAGGTCAGGACCCAGATTGGAAAAGAGCGCGCCTCGTCGTCGTTCATCCGAGATGGAGCATTCACGACCTTCGCTGACTGGCGCTTCATACATCAGGCAAGGCTCAACCTGCTCCCACTGAACGGGGCCCGTCGCTTCAATATCAACACCGACACCCGATGCAGAAGATGCAGGAACCCCTTCCACACATCATCAATCACTGCTTACCATCATCCAACAGACTAACCCAGCGGTACAACGTGCTGATGCAGAGGATTCTGAAGGCATCAGAAGGGAGACATTAGAGAGTCATTTCCGCGAATCAGCAAGTACCTGGAGTCGACAGCATTCTGAAGCCTGACATCATCCTGGAAAAGAATGGTAAAGTCTTGGTGATTGATGTTACCTGTCCATTTGAAAATGGCGCGGATTCCTTCAGCGAGGCAAGAACTAAGGAAAGAAGAAAAATACGCTGCACTGGCAGCCACGATGCGACGGACTTGCAGACAAGTCGGCGTGTACGCCTTCGTTGTCGGATCGCTGAGCTCCTACGACTCTAAGAATAACAAGCTCATGAACAGGCTGGCCTCCCAGAAGTACCAGGCACTGTTCAGGAAGCTATATGTGAGCGACACAATAAGATGGTCCTGGATGATGTACATAGAACACGTCACCGGCTCTCGACAATATTAAATGTACATGTCTGTGCCTTCTCTTCCAGATCCATACCTTTCCTTTCCAGAATCATACGTCTGAGCCGTCTTTTTCAGAAAAATGCAATACTTATGCTAGAGTATTTGTTCCACTGTAAATGTCATACATGTAAACCCATTGTAAACCATACATTGTAAACCTATGCAACATTGTGAAGATATAAGAAATTTGTAAAAAACTGTAAAGAATTTGTAAAGAAATTTGTAAAAAACTGGAGCAAGCTCCTAAGAGCTTGCTCCATCGCTGCCTCGGGTTGTCCAGTTGCCTCTTGGACGTCTAGAAGGAGCTTGCTCCACCTTTGCCATTGATCGGCAGAGGTGAGGAGCTTGCTCCACCTCTGCCTCGGATCGGCAGAGGTGGCGGCGTGTCCAGTTGCCTCAGGAACACCTGTCTCTGACTCAGAGAGACAGGTGTTTCCAGCAACAACGTACTGGGCGACAGACTCAAGGGTCTCAGCAGAAGAAGAATGGGAGTGAACAACATGAAGATTGCTGGGAGGACGACGGACATCATCCTGGACAGACAGGCAGCGTGGAGGGCCAAGAGAAAGTGGGGAGGGACGGGAAGAAGGATCGAAGCCATATATATCGGATGTTATTTAGCGAACGATGTACGGAGACTCTCTAGGAAATTTAAAGGATCCAGTGGCATTTATTTTAAATACTTTAGATGAGAAATCATCTGTATCGTTGATAGGTCATTGGATGACTGTAAATGTACAAAATAAATCTTCAGGAGCTATAATTGCCCTGTTAAGACAGTTTTGATGTGAAGATGGAATTTCATTCGCATTATTTGCAAGAATTCCAATCTTATTTTGAAGACTATAAAGTTTACATGTTCACAAAACGCAGAGTAAGGACTCCTATTTTTGAGGGGCCTATGCTATGTTTTTCGTCTATCATTTATGTGTTAATACTCAAATTGTATGACGGTTGAGACATAACCAATCACAGGCGAGTAGGCCTCTGACGTCATGCCAGACAGAGCTGGCACGAGCCGTGTTCCCAGCAGGCCTTAGTATTCTCACAGACCCAGAGTAGGTTGGACCTCAGCTGGCCAGTTATTCCCCCCTACCTCCTTAACCCACACCCTACCTGTCCCCCCTTCCCTTAAACCCCCACCACCACCCCAAAATCCTCTGAGACCCTGCAAACCACCTCACAGATCCTCTCACCCACGGAACAGCTTCCCACACCAGCAGAATGCTCGCCAAGAAAGGGGCATGAAAATGAACAGAAGAAAGTGAGCTTCAAGGCGATGTACACTAACATAGATGGGATTTCAAATAAAGCAAGTGAACTTAGAGAATAGGCACTAGAAGAAAATCCAGACATAATAGCACTCACAGAAACAAAGTTAACGAAAATCATAACAAACGCAGTGTTTCCACAGGGCTACTATGTAGTGAGGAAAGAGAGAGAAGGGAGAGGAGGAGGAGGTGTAGCTCTGCTACTAAGAGAAGGTTGGAGTTTCGAAGAGATGGTAATTCAGAACTGTGAAGGTTTCAGTGACTACATTTCAGGCACCATAGCAACTGGAGGACAGAAAATTATAATAGTAGTCATATATAACCCCCCACCAAATGACAGAAGACCCAGACAGGAATATGATAGAAACAACTTGGCCACCATCAATATAATAGAGAGAGCAGCTTCTGTGGCTAGCAGGAACGGATCCAGACTTCTCATCATGAGAGACTTAAACCATGGGAAGATAGATTGGGGGAACAGAGACCCACATGGAGGCCCAGACACATGGAGAGCTAAGCTGCTGGATGTGGCAACAAGAAACTTTCTAAGTCAACACGTCAAGGGACCGACAAGAATGAGAGGAGGGGATGAACCAGCCTTGCTTGATCTGATATTTACCCTAAATGAGTCGGATATAAGGGAAGTTAAGTTGGAAGCCCCCTTGGGAATGAGTGATCATAGTGTATTGAGCTTTGAGTACCTGGTTGAGCTGGGAATTATCACCCCCAAAAAAGAACTGGGAACCAAAGGGCTGGCGTACCGAAAGGGAAACTATGAGGAAATGAATAAATTCCTATGGGATATACATTGGGACACAGAACTCGGAACCAAGTCCGTACAAGACATGATGGACTATGTCACCCAAAAATGTCAGGAGGCTGTAAGCAGGTTTGTCCCAGCCCGACAGGAAAAAACAGAGAAGCAAAGGAAGAATCCGTGGTTTAATAGGGAATGTATGAAAGCAAAGGAGCTGAACAAAAGGGCATGGAGGAACTTCCGTAATAACAGAACACCAGAAAGTAGAGAGAGATACCAGAGAACCAGGAACGAGTATGTCAGTGTGAGAAGAGCAGCTGAGAAAAGGTATGAAAATGATATAGCTAATAAAGCCAAGACCGAACCCAAGCTACTACACAGTCACATCAGGAGGAAGACAACAGTGAAGGAACAGGTGATGAAACTTAGGGTGGGCGAGGACAGGTACACAGAAAATGACAAAGAGGTGTGTGAAGAACTCAACAAAAGGTTCCAGGAGGTCTTTACAATAGAACAGGGAGATGTCGCAGCGCTAGAAGAGGTGGCAGCAAACCAGGTGACCTTGGATAGGTTCGAAATTACAAAAGATGAGGTCAAGAAGCACCAATTGGAGCTGGATGTGAGAAAAGCTGTTGGGCCGGATGGAATCTCGCCATGGGTCTTGAAAGAGTGTGCAGGAGCACTTTGCCTACCACTCTCCATAGTGTATAGTAGGTCACTGGAAACGGGGGACCTACCAAAAATATGGAAGACTGCTAATGTAGTACCAATATACAAAAAGGGTGACAGACAAGAGGCACTGAACTACAGGCCAGTGTCCTTAACTTGTATACCATGCAAGGTGATGGATAAGATTGTGAGAAAAAACCTAGTAACTCATCTGGAGAGAAGAGACTTCGTGACAACCCATCAACATGGGTTCAGGGAGGGTAAATCTTGCCTTACAGGATTGATAGAATTCTACGATCAGGTGACAAAGATTAAACAAGAAAGAGAAGGGTGGGCGGACTGCATTTTTTTGGACTGTCGGAAAGCCTTTGACACAGTACCCCATAAAAGGTTGATGCATAAGCTAGAGAAACAGGTAGGAGTAACTGGTAGGGCGCTCCAGTGGATAAGGGAGTACCTAAACAATAGGAAACAGAGAGTTACAGTGAGGGGTGAGACCTCAGACTGGCGTGAAGTCACCAGTGGAGTCCCACAGGGCTCTGTACTTGGACCTATCCTGTTTCTGATATACGTAAATGATCTCCCAGAGGGTATAGACTCATTTCTCTCAATGTTTGCTGACGACGCCAAAATTATGAGAAGGATTAAGACAGAGGAGGACAGCTTGAGGCTTCAAGAAGACCTGGACAAGCTGCAGGAATGGTCGAACAAATGGCTGTTAGAGTTTAATCCAAGCAAATGTAATGTAATGAAGATAGGGGTAGGAAGCAAGAGACCAGATACAAGGTATCACTTGGGAGATGAAATACTTCAAGAGTCCGAGAGAGAGAAAGACCTGGGGGTTGATATCACGCAAGACCTGTCCCCTGATGCTCATATCAAGAGGATAACAGCAGCAGAATATGCCAGGTTGGCTAACATAAGAACAGCCTTTAGAAACTTGTGTAAGGAATCTTTCAGAACATTATATACCACATATGTCAGACCAATCCTGGAGTATGCGGCACCAGCATGGAGTCCATATCTAGTCAAGCATAAGACTAAAATGGAATAGGTTCAAAGGTTTGCCACCAGACTAGTACCCGAGCTGAGAGGTATGAGCTACGAGGAGAGACTACGGGAATTAAACCTCACTTCGTTGGAAGACAAAAGAGTTAGGGTGGACATGATCACCACATTCAAGATCCTCAAGGGAATTGACAGGGTTGATAAAGACAGGCTGTTTAACACAAGGGGCACACGCACTAGGGGACACAGGTGGAAACTAAGTGCCCAAATGAGCCACAGAGATATTAGAAAGAACTTTTTTAGTGTCAGAGTGGTTGACAAATGGAATGCACTAGGAAGTGATGTGGTGGAGGCTGACTCCATACACAGTTTCAAGTGTAGATATGATAGAGCCCAATAGGCTCAGGAACCTGTACACCTGTTGATTGACAGTTGAGAGGTGGGACCAAAGAGCCAGAGCTCAACCCCCGCAAGCACAACTAGGTGAGTACACCTTTTACCACCACGTTAAGCGGTAATTGGTTCCACAAATCAACAATTCTGTTACCAAACCAGTATTTACCCAAGTCTTTCCTAAATCTAAACTTATCCAATTTATATCCATTGTTTCGTGTTGTGTCTTATGTTGATACTTTTAATACCCAAATAAGAACAAAGGTAACTGCAGAAGGCATATTGGCCCATACGAGGCAGCTCCTATCTATAACCACCCAATCCCACTCATATACATGTCCAACCCACGCTTGAAACAATCGAGGGACCCAACCTCGACCACGTTACGCTGTAATTGGTTCCACAAATCAACAATTCTGTTACCAAACCAGTATTTACCCAAGTCTTTCCTAAATCTAAACTTATTCAATTTATATCCATTGTTTCGTGTTCTGTCTTGTGTTGATACTTTTAATACCCTATTAATATCCCCTTTGTTATGTCCATTCATCCACTTGTAAACCTCTATCATGTCACCCCTAACTCTTCGCCTTTCCAGTGAATGCAATTTAAGCTTTGTTAATCTTTCTTCATATGAAAGATTTCTAATTTGGGGAATTAACTTAGTCATCCTACGCTATACACGTTCAAGTGAATTTATATCCATTCTATAATATGGCGACCAAAACTGAACTGCATAATCTAAATGGGGCCTAACCAGAAGTGAACTCCACCCATTCAGCGCGAGTTGAACGTTATAGTTAGTCATCGCAGCTGACCAATGTTACTGGAGACCTTGTGCTTCTGGGAAGCAAGAAGAAACCAAGTTTATTGAGCAGAGAAGTGCCAATACTTGAAGAATTGGTCGGCGACGACAATGAAGGACGTCGCCTGATGCTTGATGGGTCTGGATGGTGTGGCGGGCAGGCTGGCTGTTACCGGGTCACACCCACTGAGAGCGATGGAGGGACGACACTGATCCTAGGACAAGGAGCAACGCCTTGTGGAAGGAACGAGTGTGTGTATACAGTGATTAGCTCAGTGCTCACTGGATGGACCAGAATTGGGATATCTGAAACTCTGGGAGTAGTTCAGAGATGACGCGGTGGCTTCGCGACACTTGAAAACTTGCAGCACGGTACTGAATCATCAAGGACCAACTCGGGAACTGTGGGAACGTCACACCATGGAGGGAAAGGCGTCGCAAGCCAGGAGTGTTGAAGATAGATAAATTTTTCCCTTCCATTACCCCTTGTTGAGTAAGCAAGATACACCATGACATTTATCTATGCATGTTTCAGTATAACATTGATACATTAGTAGTAGGATAGGCTGTAAGGCAGCTGGTGTCCAGGACTGTTAAAGAGGACTGTGTGCGCGCACGACACGGCAGTTGGAGGGACGGTGGCCGACGTTGACGAAGCCGCCCCTCTGAGACCCCCCCCCCCTTTTTAAATCTGCCCAGCTGACGGAATTGCCGGGGACGTGAGAAGAGTTACTGACGATCTCCAGATCAATTATTTTATATCCATTCCTATATCATTATTACTTATATATGTAATCATGTAGCTTATGTTAGTAAATGTCACATATTTTATCGTTGTGTTTAAGTGCACCTCCATACTGATCTCTATGAGCATACACGAGGGGATATCATATTCCCACCTAGTGAACCAATACGTTTTCTATAGAAGTTTCTTAGCAGCTGGAGAGTGGTAAAGCAACCCAGACCTTTATGAAAGTGTACCCAAGGTCCAGTGTCAATGCTGTAGGAGTGGCAACGCTTTGGCAACAAACAACATAGTGCATACCCACTGAACTGCACTGCTGGGGTGCAGAGATACCAACCCAGCTGGCAACCTTGTTAAAATTAAGATAGAGAAGGCAGGCGGGAAAGGAATTCCTGCAACTTTTTGTCTGGCAGGCAAGACTCAGGGGATGTGTTGTTAAAAGGACAGCCCGAGTCTTCCTTCCTCCGTGGGTCTAGGCCGGAATTGCTACATGCAGTTTCCCCGTGGTTGACTGAAGGGCTCCCTGGGTGAATCAGTGGCACCCCCTGGTGGTGGGTATTACTGGTCCTGTCCTGTGGGACCAAGTGACTCTGGTGAGTCACATATATTGGAGAGGCTGAGTATTCTGTCTCCTGAGCCCCTAGCAGCCCCAAGTCACGTGAATTGGAGAGACTGAGTATTCTGTCTCATGAGCCCCTAGCAGCCCCCTTGCTAGCAGAAGGGTGAGAGAGGGAGTGGATAGAGAGTGCGGGAGGGAGATTGTGGGTTTGTGTACACTCACCTAATTGTGCTTGTGGGGGTTGAGCTCTGGCTCTTTGGTCCCGCCTCTCAACCGTCAATCAATAGGTGTACAGGTTCCTGAGCCTATTGGGCTCTATCATATCTACACTTGAAACTGTGTATGGAGTCAGCCTCCACCACATCACTTCCTATTGCATTCCATTTGTCAACCACTGACATTAAAAAAGTTCTTTCTAATATCTCTGTGGCTCATTTGGGCACTCAGTTTCCACTGGTGTGCCCCTTGTGTTAAATAGCCTGTCTTTATCTACCCTATCAATTCCCGTGTGTGTGTGTGCGCGCATGCCCCGTCACCAAATCAACGTTGCCAACTAGAATGTGAGATGTGCAAAACCCCCCCTAGGCCATTACAATATCAAGTGCAAGCAATGTCAGAAGATCTTCTGTGATAATCGTGAGTAATATTCTTATCCACACTTTATTTATAGCAACCACACATGTACATATAGGTGAAATATATAATGTGTAAACTATTTACTCTTATAGTGTGAGATTATTATACTTGCTTACCCAGTCTTTTACATTCCACACACGTTAATATGTTCATTTTCCCCAATTTCCAGTGTACAAAACGGTGAAGTGTCCATACTCTACATCAGCACTATCACCAGAGCACAGTAGTGACTGGACCACGGTCGTGTGCGGTCGCAGTGTTGGCGCTCTTGGCATCCGCTGCTTGGTGGGAGGTGGAGTATTGCCCCACATTCTTCGTTTTTGCCCATGGTGATACAGGATATTGTGAATTTGTTCTCGATTCTTGACAGTGCCTTTGAGTGTCGAGGAAATGGCTGAGGCAGTATGACTAAGTGGTAGTGAGGAGGACAGACAAGATGATAACAGACCGTTTGAAGTAGTAATGAACAAGAATAACCGGCGAAATATTCACAGACAGTGAGACAGTGAGAGTGAGGATGAAATAACAAAGAGACCAAAAAATGAGACCCTACTCAGCAGGACTCAAGAGAAGCAATTTAATAGAAGGAAGAGGCTGTTGTTCCCTACAACATGCCAGCTGAACTTCCACCAAAAGCTGGAGTGGACGGTACGTCTGGCTAAGGAGTGTAAGGAATGTGAACCACTCTTCAAGGAGGGTCTTCACCGGCCCTACATAATAGTTGGGACAGAAAAGGCCGTGGAACGCCTCACGACGGTTGGTTTTGAGAATGTAGTGATGGTTCCTCCAGAAGAACGTATGATGCACACAAAGATTATAGTTTTCAAGTTTCCAACTTATTTGGATCCTGACTGTCTTCTTCTCAACAATAATAATGTTGTATGGGCAAAGAGGAACAGTGTTTGTGGTGACAAACAAAGTCAGGCCTTGGTAAAGGGTGAGGCGCCGGAGAAAACTTTTGTGCAAGGACTAGGCAAAAGTTGCAAAATACATTGAGGAGCCCATATTATGCATGAAGTGTTCACATTGGGGACATATGGCATGGAAATGCCAGTTTGACCCCAGGTGTCGGTATTGTGGAAAGAAACACAACTCGCGAGAGTGTAGAGTAAAGATTGAAAGAAGTGAAAAAATCGTCCCATTTTGTTGCAACTGTCGAGGCAGCCACAGTGCTGGTTCCTATCTATGCCCCATGAAGCCTTATCTGAAAGAGTCCTACAAGCAGGATAGATGTATCCTCGCAGCAAGGAAAGATTGAGCAAGAGGAACATGGAGGAAACAGCTGGAAGCCAACGACAGCCCCTATGAACAATGTGTGTGAGAAAGGGACGGAGATAATTAAGGCGAGCCTAGGGAAAGTATGTAATGCAGTGAAAAACTGAAACCTTGTGAGGACAAGGTTCAGGACAATATGGTCACCTCTGACGTTGGTAATCAAATTTTTGGAGTATCTAAAAAAACTAGATAAGAGGATTGAGGCATTGGAAAAATTGGTTATGGAGGACAGACGGGGTGAAGATGGTGGTGAAACAGGACGTGTAATTGAAAGTAAAACAGGATGTGAAATGGAAAGTGAAACGTGCGTAGAAGAAAGTAATGATGCGCATGACGTAACGATGATAGAGGATAGTCAGCAGAATACACTTTCTAGTAGTGTTAGCGGTGTTCAACCTCCTGTTGTGACAAATGTTGAAAGAGAGGTTAAAGTAAAACGGTATACAGAAATAACAAAGAAAATAGATATGAATAATATTACCTTCGATGTTAGTAGTAGTTGTGAAGGTGACGATAAAGAAAAAATGTTACGGTGTTGGAAGGAAGTGTCTAAGGTACTCTCATGGATGAAAGTATCATGGATGAAAGGTATCTAAGGTATCATGGATGAAAGTAGATTGAGAATATTATCTTGGAACGTTAATGGATTAAAAACTAGAGCGGTATATGTACACTATTATACTCTTAGAGAGAATATTGACATAGTAGCACTCCAGGAAACTGGGGATAGGGATGGTAGCATTCTGAGGTTAAATGGCTATAGAGGTTTTCACTTATATGCTGATGGAGGAACTGGGGGGGTCTCTCATGTTATATCAAAAGTACCATACCTGCCGAGATAACTGGAATCCCTCAGAGATATAGATGTATTGAAAGTATTAGCTTGCGGATACAATTACAAGACCGAGCGTTAAATTTCATTAATCTATACATTTCTGATAGCTCCCTTGATTTAAGATACTTGCCAGATTCCTTCTTTTCTGAAGATACACTTGTGGTAGGGGATTTTAATGCCAAACAACCAGCTTTAAGATCAAGGGGTAAAGCAAATAGAAATGGTTGCAGATGGTACCAGTTTTTGCAGGAACATGAAGATGTGGTTCAACTGCTGGGCGAGCCTTCTACTCATCTGAAGGGAGGAAGATTAGATTATGCTTGTTTGATAAATGCTGAGGGCATAAAGGGGAATTGTCTTACTGTGGATGAAATGCTAAGTGATCATTTTGCATTACAAATACAGCTTAAATTAGATAAAAAAAAAGCGTGCCTGCCTTCAGAGGAAAAGGTTAGAGTTTAATGAGGGAGAATTAAGGGGTCTTGTTGGTCACATTAAGTCTTGGTATGATACTTATAAGCCAGTTTCGGTAGAAGCATTTTATGAAGATCTAATTAAGGAGGTAGATGTATTTACTGCAACATTGAACTAGAAAACATATAGTATAAAATAGCATCCCCCAGAAAAGAAAATTACACACATGACAAGATGCTTAAGGGGTGGACATTAACAATGAGGAGAGCTCACAGGGATTGGAATAGGAATGGTAGGACTGAGGAAGGAAAGAAAGAATGCTTTACTGGCAGTTGCTAGGCTGTGTGGGGGAGAAGAGAAAGGAAATTAGGAACAAGTATTGGCAGGAGTTTGCAGAGAAAGTTGGGAGTAACAGAAACTTGAAGGAAATCTGGCAAGACGTAAATAAAGTAAGAGGTAAAAAGCATAATTTTGTTGCACATTCTGACCAACAAGGATTTGCAAATGGTCTCGTAAATAAATGAGCGGAAGCTGCCAAACTTAGTTCATTACCCGCTGTAACGAGAGAGTCACTAGATTCTTGGAAAGATCTAAGAAAGGATTTTATACTTAAAGCAGGTAACAGTGGTGATGTCACTTGCACAGGTATTACCAGAGAAGAACTAATAATGACGATTAAAGTTGGGAAATCTACCGTCCCTGGGGAGGATGAAGTAACTTATGAAATACTTAATGAACTTGCCATTATGACGAAAAGCCCACTGTTAGACCTCTTTAATATTAGTTATAAAGAGGGCAGTATTCCCAGTAAATAGAAAAAAGCTATGATCGGGAGCCGGTCGGCCGAGCGGACAGCACGCTGGACTTGTGATCCTGTGGTCCTGGGTTTGATCCCAGGCGCCGGCGAGAAACAATGGGCAGAGTTTCTTTCACCCTATGCCCCTGTTACCTAGCAGTAAATTAGGTACCTGGGTGTTAGTCAGCTGTCACGGGCTGCTTCCTGGGGGTGGAGGCCTGGTCGAGGACCAGGCCGCAGGGACACTAAAGCCCCGAAATCATCTCAAGATAACCTCAAGATAGATCCCTATCCCTAAAGCCAATGGAGAGTACAGACCTGTGTCCTTAACCTCGTGTTTTTGTAAAATGATGGAGAGGATCATTTTAAATAGATTTTTATATATAATAGGTGATCAGCTGTCTAGTAATTTGTTCGGGTTCCTCAGAGGAAAAAGTACCTCTGACAGTATTATGTCTAGCTAATGATAATGATTATTATAGAATTTTTATTGATTTACAAGGAGCTTTTGATAAAGCCAACAAAGAGGTTATTTTATATGAATTAGCTAGTCTTGGTGTTAAAGGGAGATTATTGCGCTGGATAGGGGATTATCTTTACAAAAAGGAAGGCTCAGGTGTGGTATCAAGAATGTATGTCAGGTGTGAGATCTTTTGAACTCGGCACACCTCAGGGAGGAGTGTTGAGTCCCACCCTGTTTAATGTACTAATGAATAAGATAGCATCTGAGAGATACTCAAATGGAAAAACTCCGATCATATATGCCGATGATATTTTGTTTCAGGGCAAAGATATTTCAAAGGTTCAAACAGTGTTGGATAATTTCGGAAACCTGTGTCACCATATGGGACTGGTGGTTAATGAAGACAAAACTAAGTTTGAATGTAGAAGTCGGAGGCCCATTATATTCAAAATAAACGGTAAAATTATAGAGTTAATATATATAAATATTTAGGCATATATGTTGGATATACCCATGAGAGTTTGGAAGCTGAGATGAACAGACTGTTGGGTCAATGTCCGAAGAGATTACAACCTCTGAAGGCTTTGGCATGCTGCGGAAAGGGAGTGGGAGTCCCTGTGCTACGAATGATATACTTGAGTACTGTAAGATCTCTTAATGATTATGCTGCACCTGTCATTTCTTGTTTTGGTAAAGGTACGATGGGCAAGTTGGAGAAGGTACAAAATGAAGCCATGAGAATTATCTTAGGATGCCCAAGAAATGCTATGACTGAGATAATGAGGATGGAGTTGAATCTGCAGAGTATTGGTGATAGAGTTACAGAGATAAATGTAGCCTCTGCCATTAGATTAATGAGAGATGGGGGAGCTAATGAATTAATCCTCTCGGTTCAAAAGGTGGGAAGTAATGAACAATGTATGATGAAGACAAGAGCATATATGAATACCTTAAGTTCTAATGTTATTAAGTATGATGTTATTACATAGTGTATTGCTGTGCCCAAGGGAAAACTCACACCACCATGGGAGGATTGTAATGTAGATGTAGCAATTACCACCTTGCAAAAGAAAAAAAGTATGTATGAAATAGGAGAGCTGAGGGCAACATATGATTGTATAATTAGAAAATTGCCTACAGAAAACACTCTACACGTATATTGTGATGGGTCAGTAGCTAGGGATGGGAAGGCAGGATGTGGAGTCTTGATCAGGGAGTACACTGACATCGGCACTGTAGATACCGTTATTGAACGTCGCTTAATTGACAATGTCTCTTCAACGCAGGCTGAACTCCAAGGAGTATTAGCAGGATTACAGGAAGTAGTCAAATGTGGTAAAAATGCTTGCTTCTTTATTGACAGCAGAGGAGCGTTAGAGTCTTTAAATAGCAGACGCCCAGTATACCAGAATGTTGTGATAGAGTGTAGAGAGAATGTTAAGAAATTAGAAAAAATGGGTATAAAGTAAGATTCATGTGGATCCCTTCACATGTGGGAATACTGTTGAATGAGGTAGTTGATGAGATAGCGAAGAGAGCCACGGAAAAAACTCTTGTTGATGTTGTATGTCAGTTAACCTTGAAACAAATAAAAACAAGACTCAAGGTGATTCAGGAGGGTGAAGAAATGATAAAGAGAATAGCAATGGTGGACAGTAGTAACACACTTAAGAATTATTCAGTAATAAATACAAACTCGTCCTTCACCTATGGTAAAGGAAAGTCTACTTGGAAGGATTCAATTTACATGAGATTAAGATTAGGATACAAATATATCTGGCAATACGGTGTTGATGTCAGTGAAAATGATAAGGAGTGTAAATTAAGTAGTATGCTGCACGCCCACACCTTAGAACATTATGTATTAGAGTGTCAACTTATTGATAACTATAGAAATAAGGAAATAAGTAGTGAACCACATCAAATTGTTTGGATGTGTGATAATGGTATGATAAGACAGTATACTTAGGAGCTACAAGAATTTTGCCCCAAGAGTGTAACAATTGTATGCTGTGCTTACTATATTAACCTGTATTGTTAAATGGGATTCTTGTAATGTTATTTGTCTATTTGTACTCACTGAATTTGTGCGCCCCTTGAGGGACTTGAAGTAGAGGGGGGGTAGAAATAACCTAAGCTACTCTATCCCTTTGAGATGTATTTCTTTCTTATCTCAATAAACATACTTGAACCACCAGAGCATCGAGGTGGACAACGCCGAAATGTTGCATCCCACAAACGTAAGCTCAATATATTCTTCTCACGCCTGTATTACATTTTTTTCCATCATACACAGGCAAGCAGGTATTCACATATTATTATTTCCCTCCTACATCCATGCTGAATATCGATGTTTCCACTTTCTGCTATAGTCCATACCGCAATCGATGGGAGCGATGGACAGACGTAATCGAATCATTATCCCTCATGCTCGACACTCCATTAAGGAGAGCTAATGACATACACGTCCAATCACCTCATCATCCAAGTAGTGAAATATGTGACTAGAACCGCACGCACCAGCTGCCAGCTGGCCCTCCATGGAGTGCCAGCCGACAGGTGGCGCGCGGGTGTCTAGTCACACAGGCTTTTGGGGGAATTTCCCGGAAGTTTTGGCGCGTTTCGGACGCGTGTGAGCGTGTTGTGTTTGGGTATGTGGAGAGGAAAGAGGGGAGGTCATGTTGGGCAGCTGACAGGTGGCGCGCGTCGCTCCCGTCCTCAAGTTTTTTTCGGGGAATTTCCCGGAAGTTATGGCGCGTGTCGGAGGTAATTGGAGCGCGTCGCTCCAGTCCTCGGGTGTTATGGTACGTGGTCAGGAAAGATTAGAGTAAGTGGTAGAGTAAGTGATAGAGTAAGAAAATAGAAGGAAGATGGAGGAAGGAGTAAAAGAGTTGATCGTGAGTTAGTGTGTAGATGAGAGGAGAAGGCAGCACGGCCTGTTATGTTGTTTTGGGATGGGAGCTGGATGGAGTTTCCCCTTCGTCGGGAGAGAGTGCTCTGGGCCATTATGTGGTTAGACAAACCCATTGACTCCCCTACAGGAAGGTCTTAAGTGATGTTTGTAAGAAATGCATGGAAAAGACACGGGACTGCACCTGGCTTTTTCTGTGTTCGGGTCAAGAAAGAGAGAAGTCACTCTCGTTGTGAGACTGCAGCGGGCCATTATGTGGTTAGACAAACCATTAACGTCCCCTACAGGAAGAGCTAAGTGTGTGTGTGAGGATGAGGGCAAAGTCTCCTGCAGGAGGGGAGTGTACCATTACCTAAAGCGTTTTTCAATGTCGCGACGGGGTAAGCGTACTGGTCGCAGGTTGGAGCCTGACTGGTCATCTTTCCAACTAGTCTGGGTATTTCTCCTACGACACAGGAAGTGGTGGGACACCCATTACCATTGCGTTTCGCCAGGGTCTGCGACTCTCTCTCTCTATCTGTCTCTGTCTCCCTGTCTCTCTCTCTATCTGTCTCAGTCTCTCTGTCTCCCTGTCTCTCTCTCTATCTGTCTCAGTCTCTCTGTCTCCATGTCTCTCTCTCTCTATCTCTCGCTCTGTCTCTCTCTCCAGATCATTTAATAGTTGGGGAAAGTAACATCATTTTCCTTTCTCCTGCTGCCGCTGTTCACATATCTTTCTCCATTTCACTTAGACTGACTGACAGCGCATCAGAGGATGACCATCATTTCAATTTTCAAGCCCGCCTTCACTCTCACCCTTACATCCTTGTAAGGTAACACGACCAATATGCTAACTTCGTTCTTTACCCAATATCATTAATGTAACGTGGAGAATATACCAACTTCGTTCGTTCTTTGCCCAAATAACATTTTAAGAGTAACGATCTGTCTCTCTGTCTGTCTCTGTCTCTCTCTGTCTCTCGCTGTCTCTCTCTGTCTCTCTCTCTCTCTGTCTCTGTGCCTCTCTCTGTCTCTGTGCCTCTCTCTGTCTCTGTCTCTCTCTCTCTCTCTCTCTGTCTCTCTCTCTGTCTCTCTCTCTCTCTCTGTCTCTCTCTCTGTCTCTCTCTCTCTCTCTGTCTCTCTCTCTCTCTGTCTCTCTCTCTCTCTGTCTCTCTCTCTCTCTGTCTCTCTCTCTCTCTCTCTCTATCTCTGTCTCTGTCTCTGTCTCTCTCCCTCTCTAAAGTCCACCACACGACACTTCACTTAGTAAACTCAGTCAAAGTCAGTAGGTTAGCGTTTACTAAAAGAGAGAAACATTTCACATCGTCACGGAGACGCGATCTCTACCTACAAATTGTTCTTGTTAACTGTGATCAATGAAATGTATGCATGTTTACTCAATCTCCATCACCTCTCCGTCCTACATCCATCCATTACAGCTGTGCGGGGCTATCTTGTCAAGGTCTCACCTTCGCGGCGGATTGTGGCGTACTGAGATAATCAATGTAAAGGGATGACCCTTACCCTCCCCCCGTCCACCCCCACTTACCCTTACCCCTACCACCCCCTCCATGGCCGAACCATCACTGCCCCCTTCCCAGACCGGACGTTCAACTAAGCTTTAGTATCACCATTCTTTGCTGAAATAGCATTTTTTTAAAGATTATCCAGTCATAAGCGGGTCTTCAGTCTTATTATTATAACAAATCATAATTTGCTGTTCTCTCTCTCTCCGTCTCTCTGTCTCTCAGTCTCTCTCTCTCTCTCTCTCCAGAACATTTCCTTTCTCCGGATGCCGCTGTTCACATATCTTTCTCCATCAAGGCTGTCTCTCTTAAGACCTTCGTCATCCAATGTAAACACCAATCGATGAGAATAAGACCGGTGAGTCAATAGTGAAATAGGTCTGGGTTAAGTCTGTTTTTTCAGTTCTTGTATCACAGTCAATGTAGCGTAATGGGAAACCAGTCTTTCTACTGCCTACATAAATAGCGTTTGAAAATGTATGCAAGTCTAGACAAACTCCTATAGCCCTTACATTCTAACACAAATAAAATATTAGCACACGATTGCATCGCATTATATCATCATTAAGTAACGTAGAGATCAACTTTCTGGCTGTTGTCCGAATATCATTATTGAAATGTGAACTCATTTAGCCAAACACAATATCTCCATTACATCTCATAGCATATGAATATTACGGTATGCCAGTCTTAACCCTCTATAACACAATGTAACGTAACGTAACGTAACGTAACGCAACGCAAATCAACTTTCTACAGACCAAATATCGTTTTTAAATGAAAGTATGACTTAGTCCATCTTCATTACATCTCTCACCATATAAAATATTGGCGTCTACCCCTTTTAGCCCTCTGTAACACAATGTAACGTAACGTAACGTAACGCAATCAACTTTTGCAGCCCAAAATGACATTTTTAAATAAAAGTATGACTTAGTCCATCTTCGTTACATCTCTCACCATATAGACATATGGTGTTAGCATAATATGAAAAAAATAGTTGATTTCAATTCTTAGCTTGTTCTTCACATGTTCAGTGTTCATTCTTGTATTCCCTATGTTCCTTATCATGTTTCCATATTCTCTATAAGTTCATACGCCCTGCATGCTCACTCTATTCATCAACTTTTTCTTACATGTTTTCTGCGTTCACCGTATGTTCACTGTGTTCATTCCATGTTCTACAAATGTTCACAGCATGCTCAGTTCAATTCTTTTCACCTGTTTTTCTCATTTTTTTCTGTTTTCTACCAGTTTCCCTGTATGTTCACTATGTTCTTTGTCAGGTTTTCATGTACATCATATGTTCTCTGTATAACTTTTATACTCATTATTCATGTTCTCAATGTTCTTAGCTTGTTCTTCACATGTTCAGTGTTCATTCTTGTATTCCCTATGTTCCTTATCATGTTTTCATATTCTCTATAAGTTCATACTCCCTGCATGCTCACTCTATTCATCAACTTTTTCTTACATGTTTTCTGTGTTCACCGTATGTTCACTGTGTTCATTCCCCTACTTAACCTCAATTTTTTTTATGTTCTTTGTTTCTTTAAACCAATTTGTTTCTTCCATTCACTAACTAGTTCTTTGTCAAATAATATTATACGGCAATACAGTCCCCTCAACAATTTTAGTCACTCAGTTTTTATTTACAAAACTGTGTCAAAGTAATTCTCGTCATCGTCAGCTTAATAGTTCTACCAACCCATTCTTAAACAAATCTACACTTTATTCAGTTCCAAATTTACAAAGACAAACCTTTTCTTGTAACTTCTTAACTAAAAATCTTTCGCCAATCAACTAAAACATAGTCACTTTCCTCATTTCTCAACTAAACTTATTATCCAATCAACCAAAAATAGTCAAAGAAATCTTTCCAACCCTGTTCATAACTAAACTTATTCCCTAGTCATCAGAAAAATATCCATGTTCTTCATGTTTCATTGTCATTTCATAACTAAAATTATCCATCAATCAACAGAAAAAGTCATATTCATCATCATTGTTCCTAACTAAAATTATGTTTTGGCAAGTAAGAAAAATAACCAAAGATATCTTTCATCGCTGTTCTTAACGGACATTATACTTTGGGGAGCACAAAATAGTCTCCCTCATCATGTTTGTCTTTTCCTTAACTACAAGTATTCATCAGTCAAATAAAAATAGCTACTTCATCATGTTTCCCTGTCATTTCTTAACTGAAATGTCACTTCTCTCATCTGAAATAGACATGTATAACCTCTTTCCATCACTGTTCTTAACTAAAGTAGCCTTTCACTTTGCTAAAATAGTCATATTCATCATTGTTCCTAACTAAATTATATGTCGTTAAGTAAGAAATATAGTCAAAGACACTCTTCGAGACATCAAGGACTTACTCAAAGACATCAAAGTTACTCTTGTTGTTCTCAGAAGTCATTCTCAAAGTCATCACCGATTTTCTCAGTCACCAAAGTTATTCTCTGAGTTAACAAAATACTACTCATGTTCTCAGAAGTCATTCTCAAAGTCCTCACTGATTTTCTCAGAGACAGCAAAGTTATGCTCGGAGTCACCTTCGTTCTTCAGAGAAACTTTCCAAAACATCTTTGTTCATCAAAGTTATTCTCGGAGTCATCAAAGGTATTCTCTAACTCACTTTTGGTCATTAAAGTTAATTTCTATGTTATAAAAGTTTGTCTCAGAGACATCTAAGTTCATCTTAGAGTCATCAAATGTAATCTCTAACTCACTTTTGTTCATCAAAGTTGATCTCAGAGTTAACAAAGGTAATCTCTAACTCACTCTCGTTCATCAAAGTTGTTTCAAAGACATCGAAGTTAATCTCAGAGTTATCCAAAGATATTCTCATGTCCACAAAGTTATTCCAAGAGACGTCAAAGTCAATCTCAGACATCTTCGTTCATAAAAGTTATTCTCAGAGACAACTAAAGTTATTCTCTAAGAGCTATCAAAAGTTATTCTCAGTCAAGATATGTTATTCTCTAAGTACCCTTCCGTTCATCAAAGACATTCTCTAAGCTCTCAAAGTTATTCTCTAAGACAACAAAGTCATTCTCAGTCATCAAAAGTTATTCTCAGACTCACCTTCGTTATTCAAAGAAGCCTTCCGAGACATCCTCGTTCAACAAAACCAACCTCAGAGCCATCAAAAAGTTAAATACAGTCATCAAAGTTATTCTCTAAGTAACTTTTCGTTCATCAGAGAAGCTTTCTAAGACATCTTTGTTCATCAAAGTTGATCTCTAAGACATCAATGTTGTTCTCTAAATCATAAAAGTTAATCTCTAAGGCACCTTCGTCTACTAGAGAAACTTTCCAATCCATCTTCGTTGATCAAAGTTATTCTCAGAATCATCAAAGAGATCTCTAATTCACTTTCGTTCACCAAAAGTTGTTCTCTAAGACACATTCGTTCATCAAAGAAACTCTCCGTCCATCATGTTATTCTTCAAGTCATCTTCAGTCATAAAATTTCTCTCCAAAATGTAACTAGTTCAGCTTTTCATACCAAACCCGCGCTTCTGTTAAATATATTTTCTTAGTCACTTTACCCTAAAACTGTTCTCAGAACTACACTGTCCAAATCCTACGTAACCTATCCTCTCCACCCAATGTTACTTAGTTAGCGCAACGTTCCTAAACCTGACTTTACCTATCCTAACTTACCTTACCTTACCTTTACCTATCGTACCTAACTTAACCTGCATAACATAACTTTACCTATCCTAACAGGACTTACCTTACATTACTTATCTTACTTAACTTAACCTACACAACCTAACTTACATAACTTATCTTACATATCCTAAAGTAACCTAACTTGCTTTACCTAACTTAATCTACATTCCCAAACTGCTGTATCCTAACTTATCTAGTCCAAACCAGCCATGATCTAACTTACATAATTATTCCTGCTTGTCTTTGTGTTTCATCAATCATTGTCTCATATTCATTTACTCATTTCAAGGGTTAATTTCTCAAATGGACATTTTTGCGTTTCAAGTTTTATTTGTTCAAGATTGAGTGTTTAACCATTTCAAAGGATTTTTGGTATATATGGGAATTTACTCGTTTCAAGGGCAAATTTCTCAAATGGTTATTTTTGCAGATCAAGGGTTATTTGTTAAAGTTCATCAAGTTGCTCATAAGTTGTATTTATTATGTTTGTTATTATTTATTTATTCGTATTCCCCAACCTTTTAACCTAACCTTTCAGATGTAGTTTATGGTGTTTTTGACAGATTTGTTGAATATATTATCCTTTTCCTAACCTTTCAGATGTAGTTTTGTTTCTCCTTTGTATATTTTTACCCAAACCCACCATCCCACTTAACCTTCTTTCTCAAATTCAAGTCTAGTGCTCCCATGCTCTTCCTCCCCCCTCTCTCTTACTCTTTTCTCCTCGTTTCATGCTCTCACTCACTTGCATCTTTCCTTCTTTACTTTGTTTTCACATATAAGTTCATTCTTTATCTTAGTAATAATAAAAATTACAATAGTAAAGAATCAGATCTACTAAGAAAAACAAGAGAGCAAGTGAGTGAGAGCATGAAACGAGGAGAAAAGAGTAAGAGAGAGGGGGGAGGAAGAGCATGGGAGGACTAGACTTGAATTTGAGAAAGAAGGTTAAGTGGGATGGTGGGTTTGGGTAAAAATATACAAAGGAGAAACAAAACTACATCTGAAAGGTTAGGAAAAGGATAATATATTCAACAAATCTGTCAAAAACACCATAAACTACATCTGAAAGGTTAGGTTAAAAGGTTGGGGAATACGAATAAATAAATAATAACAAACATAATAAATACAACTTATGAGCAACTTGATGAACTTTAACAAATAACCCTTGATCTGCAAAAAAAACCATTTGAGAAATTTGCCCTGAGAAATTTGCCTTTGAAACGAGTAAATTCCCATATATACCAAAAATCCTTTGAAATGGTTAAACACTCAATCTTGAACAAATAACACTTGAAACGCAAAAATGTCCATTTGAGAAATTAACCCTTGAAATGAGTAAATGAATATGAGACAATGATTGATGAAACACAAAGACAAGCAGGAATAATTATGTAAATTAGATCATGGCTGGTTTGGACTAGATAAGTTAGGATACAGCAGTTTGGGAATGTAGATTAAGTTAGGTAAAGCAAGTTAGGTTACTTTAGGATATGTAAGATAAGTTATGTAAGTTAGGTTGTGTAGGTTAAGTTAAGTAAGATAAGTAATGTAAGGTAAGTCCTGTTAGGATAGGTAAAGTTATGTTATGCAGGTTAAGTTAGGTACGATAGGTAAAGGTAAGGTAAGGTAAGTTAGGATAGGTAAAGTCAGGTTTAGGAACGTTGCGCTAACTAAGTAACATTGGGTGGAGAGGATAGGTTACGTAGGATTTGGACAGTGTAGTTCTGAGAACAGTTTTAGGGTAAAGTGACTAAGAAAATATATTTAACAGAAGCGCGGGTTTGGTATGAAAAGCTGAACTAGTTACATTTTGGAGAGAAATTTTATGACTGAAGATGACTTGAAGAATAACATGATGGACGGAGAGTTTCTTTGATGAACGAATGTGTCTTAGAGAACAACTTTTGGTGAACGAAAGTGAATTAGAGATCTCTTTGATGATTCTGAGAATAACTTTGATCAACGAAGATGGATTGGAAAGTTTCTCTAGTAGACGAAGGTGCCTTAGAGATTAACTTTTATGATTTAGAGAACAACATTGATGTCTTAGAGAACAACATTGATGTCTTAGAGAACAACATTGATGAACAAAGATGTCTTAGAAAGCTTCTCTGATGAACGAAAAGTTACTTAGAGAATAACTTTGATGACTGTATTTAACTTTTTGATGGCTCTGAGGTTGGTTTTGTTGAACGAGGATGTCTCGGAAGGCTTCTTTGAATAACGAAGGTGAGTCTGAGAATAACTTTTGATGACTGAGAATGACTTTGTTGTCTTAGAGAATAACTTTGAGAGCTTAGAGAATGTCTTTGATGAACGGAAGGGTACTTAGAGAATAACATATCTTGACTGAGAATAACTTTTGATAGCTCTTAGAGAATAACTTTAGTTGTCTCTGAGAATAACTTTTATGAACGAAGATGTCTGAGATTGACTTTGACGTCTCTTGGAATAACTTTGTGGACATGAGAATATCTTTGGATAACTCTGAGATTAACTTCGATGTCTTTGAAACAACTTTGATGAACGAGAGTGAGTTAGAGATTACCTTTGTTAACTCTGAGATCAACTTTGATGAACAAAAGTGAGTTAGAGATTACATTTGATGACTCTAAGATGAACTTAGATGTCTCTGAGACAAACTTTTATAACATAGAAATTAACTTTAATGACCAAAAGTGAGTTAGAGAATACCTTTGATGACTCCGAGAATAACTTTGATGAACAAAGATGTTTTGGAAAGTTTCTCTGAAGAACGAAGGTGACTCCGAGCATAACTTTGCTGTCTCTGAGAAAATCAGTGAGGACTTTGAGAATGACTTCTGAGAACATGAGTAGTATTTTGTTAACTCAGAGAATAACTTTGGTGACTCTGAGAAAATCGGTGATGACTTTGAGAATGACTTCTGAGAACAACAAGAGTAACTTTGATGTCTTTGAGTAAGTCCTTGATGTCTCGAAGAGTGTCTTTGACTATATTTCTTACTTAACGACATATAATTTAGTTAGGAACAATGATGAATATGACTATTTTAGCAAAGTGAAAGGCTACTTTAGTTAAGAACAGTGATGGAAAGAGGTTATACATGTCTATTTCAGATGAGAGAAGTGACATTTCAGTTAAGAAATGACAGGGAAACATGATGAAGTAGCTATTTTTATTTGACTGATGAATACTTGTAGTTAAGGAAAAGACAAACATGATGAGGGAGACTATTTTGTGCTCCCCAAAGTATAATGTCCGTTAAGAACAGCGATGAAAGATATCTTTGGTTATTTTTCTTACTTGCCAAAACATAATTTTAGTTAGGAACAATGATGATGAATATGACTTTTTCTGTTGATTGATGGATAATTTTAGTTATGAAATGACAATGAAACATGAAGAACATGGATATTTTTCTGATGACTAGGGAATAAGTTTAGTTATGAACAGGGTTGGAAAGATTTCTTTGACTATTTTTGGTTGATTGGATAATAAGTTTAGTTGAGAAATGAGGAAAGTGACTATGTTTTAGTTGATTGGCGAAAGATTTTTAGTTAAGAAGTTACAAGAAAAGGTTTGTCTTTGTAAATTTGGAACTGAATAAAGTGTAGATTTGTTTAAGAATGGGTTGGTAGAACTATTAAGCTGACGATGACGAGAATTACTTTGACACAGTTTTGTAAATAAAAACTGAGTGACTAAAATTGTTGAGGGGACTGTATTGCCGTATAATATTATTTGACAAAGAACTAGTTAGTGAATGGAAGAAACAAATTGGTTTAAAGAAACAAAGAACATAAAAAAAATTGAGGTTAAGTAGGGGAATGAACACAGTGAACATACGGTGAACACAGAAAACATGTAAGAAAAAGTTGATGAATAGAGTGAGCATGCAGGGAGTATGAACTTATAGAGAATATGAAAACATGATAAGGAACATAGGGAATACAAGAATGAACACTGAACATGTGAAGAACAAGCTAAGAACATTGAGAACATGAATAATGAGTATAAAAGTTATACAGAGAACATATGATGTACATGAAAACCTGACAAAGAACATAGTGAACATACAGGGAAACTGGTAGAAAACAGAAAAAAATGAGAAAAACAGGTGAAAAGAATTGAAC